>NC_059371.1:45402558-45492558 GCF_019703515.2 Myxocyprinus asiaticus
GAAGTGTGTGTGTGTGTGAAGTGTGTGTGTGTGTGTGTGTGTGTGAAGTGTGTGTGAAGTGTGAGTGTGTGAAGTGTGTGTAGTGTATGTGTGTGTGAAGTGTATGTGTGTGTTTGTGTGTGAAGTGTATGTGTGTGTTTGTGTGTGTGAGTGTGTTTGCGTGTGTATGTGAGTGTGTGTAGTGTATGTGTGAAGTGTGTGTGTGTGTGAAGTGTGTGTGAAGTGTGTGTGTGTGTGTGTGTGTGAAGTGTGTGTGAGTGTGTGAAGTGTGTGTTTGTGTGTGAGTGTGTGAAGTGTTTGTGTGTGAGTGTGTGGGTGTGAGTGTGTGAAATGTATGTGTGTTTGTGTGTGAGTGTGTGAAGTGTATGTGTGTGTTTGTGTGTGTGTGTGAGTGAGTGAGTGTGTGTGTTTGTGTGTGTATGTGAGTGTGTGTAGTGTATGTGTGAAGTGTGTGTGTGTGTGAAGTGTGTGTGTGTGTGTGAAGTGTGTGTGTGTGTGAAGTGTGTGTGAAGTGTGAGTGTGTGAAGTGTGTGTAGTGTATGTGTGTGTGAAGTGTATGTGTGTGTTTGTGTGTGTTTGTGTGTGTGAGTGTGTTTGCGTGTGTATGTGAGTGTGTGTAGTGTATGTGTGAAGTGTGTGTGTGTGTGAAGTGTGTGTGAAGTGTGTGTGTGTGTGTGTGTGTGAAGTGTGTGTGTGTGTGAGTGTGTGTGTTTGTGTGTGAGTGTGTGGGTGTGAGTGTGTGAAATGTATGTGTGTTTGTGTGTGAGTGTGTGAAGTGTATGTGTGTGTTTGTGTGTGTGAAGTGTATGTGTGTGTTTGTGTGTGTGTTTGTGTGTGTGTGTGAGTGAGTGAGTGTGTGTGTTTGTGTGTGTATGTGAGTGTGTGTAGTGTATGTGTGAAGTGTGTGTGTGTGTGAAGTGTGTGTGTGTGTGTGTGTGTGTGTGAAGTGTGTGTGAAGTGTGAGTGTGTGAAGTGTGTGTAGTGTATGTGTGTGTGAAGTGTATGTGTGTGTGAAGTGTGTGAAGTGTATGTGTGTGTTTGTGTGTGTGAGTGTGTTTGCGTGTGTATGTGAGTGTGTGTAGTGTATGTGTGAAGTGTGTGTGAGTGTGTGAAGTGTATGTGAGTGTGTGTGTGTGTGTGTGAGTGTGTGTGTGTGAAGTGTGTGTGTGTGTATGAAGTGTGTGTGTGTGTGTGTGTATGAAGTGTGTGTGTGTATGTGTGTGTGTGAAGTGTATGTTAGTGTGTGAAGTGTATGTTAGTGTGTGAAGTGTGTGTGAGTGTGAAGTGTGTGTGAAGTGTGTGTGTGTGTGTGAAGTGTGTGTGTGTGTGTGAAGTGTGTGTGTGAAGTGTGTGTGTGTGAAGTGTGTGTGTGTATGAAGTGTATGTTAGTGTGTGAAGTGTGTGTGTGTGTGTGAAGTGTGTGTGTGAAGTGTGTGTGTGTATGAAGTGTGTGTGAAGTGTGTGTGTGTGTGTGTGTGTGAAGTGTGTGTGTGTGTGTGAAGTGTATGTGAGTGTGTGTGTGTGTGTGTGTGTGTGTGAAGTGTGTGTGTGTGTGTGTGAAGTGTATGTGAGTGTGTGTGTGTGTGTGTGTGTGTGTGTGTGTGTGTGTGTGAATGTGTGTGTGTGTGTGTGTGTGAAGTGTATGTGAGTGTGTGAAGTGTATGTGAGTGTGTGTGTGTGTGTGAGTGTGTGTGTGTGTGTGTGTGTGTGAAGTGTGTGTGAGTGTATGAAGTGTGTGTGAGTGTATGAAGTGTGTGTGAGTGTGTGAAGTGTGTGTGTGTGTGTGTGTGAAGTGTGTGTGTGAGTGTATGAAGTGTATGTGAGTGTGTGAAGTGTATGTGAGTGTGTGTGTGTGTGTGTGTGTGTGAAGTGTGTGTGAGTGTATGAAGTGTGTGTGAGTGTGTGAAGTGTGTGTGGAATAAACTGTGAATCATGTTTCACTGCATTCAATGAGCACATTTTCCAAAATCCATGAACTCTTTTCTCATTCACACTCCATCACCTGCAGAACTCTGCAAACACACTGTTTCCACAACTGTTACAAACACATTCAAAACAGAATGATGGTAAATATCTGCAGTAACCCGATCGACATATATAGAAAATCTTAGCAGAATATTTCATCATTCCAAACACAGCTGATTACAGTTTCAGCTGAAAGCCTGTTTTCAGTCTCATTACCAACAGACGAACGAGGACGGCTTCGGAACGATTTAGTCTGGAAACACGGATCAAGGAAGACAGGTTGGTGGGAAAGAAGAGTGGCAGGGAGAGGGAGAACGTGTGGAGGACACACATCTCTCTGATGAGATAAGAGCCACAATTATGACCATCATCCACTTGACCAGATGTCATGAATGTGGGGTGTGGAGACACTTCTCCTGTATGCTGCCAGGGTTGGATTAGACATTCCAGAAGATACTTTCCAAGATGCATCACTAGAGAAATAAGATGTGATGATGATGAGAACTTGTGGTCAAATGCAGGAGAGGGAGAACTAGAACACTTACAGTACTGTACAGTATGAGTGATTATACTATACATGATGTTGATGGGATTTTGTAGTTATTATTATTATTGCAGCCCTCGAGAACCACTAATCGCAACCACGAGGAGGTTACCCCATGTGACTCTACCCTCCCTAGCAACCGGGCCAATTTGGTTGCTTAGGAGACCTGGCTGGAGTCACTCAGCACGCCCTGGATTCCATCTCGCGGCTGTGTTAGTCAGCGTCAGTACTCACTGAGATACCCAGACCCCTAGATATGTGCTTTTTTTAAAGAAAAGGAGGGATGAGTCAAAATTAATTTTTGCGGTAATCAACATTATGACAAATGCTGCCGATTGAGCTTCACTTCTGTTACTGAACGTGAAATATTCCTTTAATGTAATCCAGGGTTAAATGCACAAGCCCCTCCCAAATTGTACAGCTCCATTAGAATGAAGATTGTGTGTGTGTTTTATGTGTGAGGCCTGATCCACAGGACATTGGTTCTCTTCTCAAGACAGAATGGTGAGTTTCGGGTGCAGTAGATGTGGAGTTGTGTTTGTGGGTGGAGTGTATGAAGAGGAAACTCATTTGCCAGTCAAAAGTGAAAGAAAATGTCTCATTCTGCAAAGATGGCAAAGCAGAATGCTCCTCTTGCAGGACATTTACATTGACTCTTTACTGTTGTACCATTACATGAGAAATCTTTTGAGAGAATAATCATTCTCCAACACATAACGCACCCCTAGCAGCGTTTCTGGTGTAAAACAGTACACGATGTATTCCTATAGTGTCTTAAACAAAATGAGCCTAAATGTCTGTACAGAGAAAGATTAAAGTACTGCTGTTACAATACTAAAACACACACACATGCACACACTCTTTCAGTGCTGTACCAACTCAGTGACTTCCTGTCTCTGACAGGAAGTGGGGAAACTGACTGTAATGCATGTGAGTAGTTTTCTTCTGATCTTAAACTCGTATTTTTTATTTACACTCATCCATTCTTCATTGCAAAACCTCTTCCTCTCCGATAACCTCTTTTCCTTCTCATCTCTTGGATTTACACACACACACACACACACACACACACACACACACACACACGCACGCACACATGCACGCACACGCACAAAGTTCCCTCAGTGTGATATGCCCTTATAAGGCAAACTAAGAAGTGAGAGAATGTAGAGGAAGAAAACGCAAAAGTGTCAGCGAGTGAAACACAGAGAAATGCTGCAATTGCATACAAGTGCGTGTTTAAAGGGACAGTTCACCTAAAAATAATGGTTTATATCATTTATGCACCCTTCTGTTGTTCAAAATCCAAAGAAGATATTTCAGAGAATGTTACGAGTGGTGACCAGTGATTGTCGAGCTCCAAATATGACTAAAAAGAAGCATAAAAATATTTCATTAAAACTTAGTGCTCTAAGTCTTCTGAAGTCACATGATAGCTTTGTGTGAGGATCAGACCCAAATATGAGTTGTTTTCTCTGATAATGTTCCCATCCACCAATGCTCTGAACCCCGAAAAGGTCCATTCCCTACATCGTATCGTATGACTTTAAATACATTTTTGTGTGACACTTGACCAACAGCGTTTCACCTCCGGTTACCCCAGAGCCTGTGATAAGTGTACTGTGATGTTACAGTAAGCTGTTGCATTTGTTGATGTGTTTTGACATGCAGGAGACTTCTGTGAAGAATGCAGCTTCAGTAGTTCAGTGTGCAGAAGTGCCCCCTTCTGATGACTCACATGAATTGACCAAGATTTGCAAGAACATTTCAATTCGATTTTTGTCTGTATGGTGCTTTTTACAATACATATAGTTTCTAAGGAATCTCACGGGGAAAAAGTGCCTTATAAACCGTTCAGTGAACAAGGAAAAACTCCCTGAGATGTGATTTAGATGAGGAAGAAACATACTGTACATAGAAACATAGTGCATCATTTTTGCAAGCCACATTTTAAGTGTACACCACATAAGCAATATTACTTAAAAAAAAAAAAAAAAAAAAACTTAGTTGGCAATGCCCAAATTTAAGGGTTTTCCGCAAATGTTTTCACTGCAAATATTGCACCACAGTTTAAGTTTACCTCAATGCAATATTAGCTCATGAAGATTGATTATTGTGAGTGGTAACAACATTCAAATCTAAAGTCAGATTTCTCTTATAAACTCAAGCTCCAGTCTTCACCGCAGTGGTAACTTCCAGAACACCAACGTTACAGAAACTCTAAATGTCAACATAACAGAACATTAAATACTAACAAGTCTCCCCCTTTATTCGTCTTACACAAAAACAGAAAACATTTAATTTCAACATTTACTCACCCACTGAGTCTCGAGAGAGCATGCACAATAATCCCCTGCCCGGTTTCAGTAATGCCAAAATAAATATTTATGTTGTCCCAACTTAAATTGATAAAGTAAACTTACATTACAAATCTATTGGCGCCTTTACACAGCCAAGTTAAACCTGATCTGTGCCTGCTCAAAATTTTGTGCTGACACACATGACATCATGTTGGTTACCAAAAAAATGTTTTCCCTTTAAAAAAAAAAAAAAATCACAAATGTGTGTTCCAGTGAGACACTTACAATGGAAGTCAATGGGGTCAGTAATCTGTAAACATTAAAATACTCACTGTTTCAAAAGTATAGACACAAGACATAAACAATATGTGTGTTAACATGATTTTACTGTCATAAAATCACTTACTAACCACATCTAGACAATTTTACCATTTCGTTACCATGACAACAAAAACCTGAAATCCCGGTTTTGGCTCTAACTTTCCACATATGTGGAACCCATAATGGACTCAAGATGGTGCCAAGTATGGCTGCTGCGTTGCGAGCTCTGACACAACATTGTAGTGTTTTGTTTTTGTTCACAATTCTTATGTTTTTTGTATTGGATGTTGTCTGCCTTATTGACTATGACAGACAAACACTTTTGGACATTGGTTCTGCAATTACACACCGTAAACCGGACTTCACATTCCTCAATGCCGACCCGCTGTTTACAAACACACCAGCGGAGCCCTTTGTCTGGGCAGCCCGGCTGCGGAAACGCAGGAGGAAAAGGGGAAACAGAGCTGTTCTCATCAGAGTAAGACGCTGCGCAAATTGACCCCCACTACCCACTATTCTACTGGCAAATGTTCAGTCTCTGGATAACAAGCTCTGCGAGCTAAAAGCGCGGATCTCTTTCCAACGAGAGACGAGGGACTGCTGCATTATCTGCCTTACGGAAACTTGGATGTCTGCGGAGATTCCAGATTCAGCCATTGAACCCGCAGGGTTCTCCGTGCACCAAGTGGACAGAGCGAAAGACCTCTCAGGTAAAAGCAGAGGAGGTGGTGTATGTTTTATGATCAACAAATCCTGGTGTGATCAGAGGAACGTACATTCTATCAAGTCTTTCTGCTCTCCTGATCTGGAATTTCTCATGCTTCTGTGTCTTCATTCTGGCTATCGAGGGAATTCACAGCGGTCACTATCACTGCTGTGTACATCCCGCCACAAGCCGACACAGACCGGGAACTCAAGGAACTGTATGGGATTATAAGCAAACAGGAAACCACGCACCCTGAGGCCGCGTTCATTGTGACCGGGGACTTTAATAAAGCCAGTTTCAAATCAGTCGCACCAAAATACCACCAGCACATCAGTTTTAACACACGAGGGGACCGGGTTTTGGACCATTGCTACTCTCCCTTCCGGGATGGCTACAAATCCCTCCCCTGCCCACCATTTGGCAAATCGGACCACTCTTCCATTCTGAAACAGGAAGCACCCACCCTCAGAATGATCCATTGCTGGTCGGACCAATCAGACTCTACGCTACAAGACAGTTTTGATCACGTGGACTGGGAGATGTTCCGGTCCGCCTCTGATGACGACATCGAGCTTTACGTTGATAGCGTAATGTGTTTCATCAAAAAGTGCGTACGTTCCGACCAAAACAATACGGATCTATCCGAACCATAAACCTTGGATTATAGCGATGTTCACGCGGCACTCAATGTGCGGACCTCCGCTTTTAATTCCAGGGACGCGGAGGAGAATAAACTAGCCAGTTATGCCCTCCGAAAAACTATCAGAGCAGCAAAACGTCAGTACAGGGACAAGATTGAAGGACAGTTTAACACCACCAACTCTAGAAGCATGTGGCAGGGAATTAATATCATCACGGACATTAAAGGGAATAAAAACTCCTCCGTGAACACCGCTGCCTCTCTCCCGGATGAGCTAAATACTTTCTATGCTTGTTTCGAGGGAAATAACACCGCCCTCATGGAGAGAGCTCTCGCGGCCGAAGCTACAGAGGTTAGTTCACTGTCCGTTTCTGTAGTGGATGTAACCCGATCCTTCCGACGGGTGAATATCCGCAAAGCCGCGGGCCCAGACGGCATTCCGGGCCGCGTCATCAGAGTGTGCGCAAACCAACTGGCTGGTGTTTTACGGACATTTCCAACCTTTCCCTCTCTTTGTCTGTAGTCCCCACATGCTTTAAAACGTCCACCATTGTGCCTGTTCCAAAACAATCCAAAATCACCTGCTTAAATGACTGGCGTCCTGTTGCTCTGACCCCCATCATCAGCAAATGCTTTGAGAGACTAATCAGAGATTACATCTGCTCTGTGCTGCCTCCATCACTAGACCCATTGCAGTTTGCTTACCGCAACAACCGCTCCACTGATGATGCCATTGCATCTACAATACACACTGCTCTCTCACACCTGGAAAAAAGAACACTTATGTGAGAATGCTGTTTGTAGACTACAGCTCAGCATTCAACACCATAGTGCCGTCCATGCTAGATGAGAAACTCTGGGCTCTGGGCTTAAACAGCTCACTGTGCAGCTGGAT
The DNA here is from genome assembly GCF_019703515.2 of Myxocyprinus asiaticus. Taxonomy (NCBI): domain Eukaryota; kingdom Metazoa; phylum Chordata; class Actinopteri; order Cypriniformes; family Catostomidae; genus Myxocyprinus; species Myxocyprinus asiaticus. The sequence continues at coordinate 45,409,930 of NC_059371.1, forward strand.
CCTGGACTTCCTGTCAAGCAGACGCCAGGTGGTTAGAATAGGCAGCAACATCTCCTCATCACTGACCCTCAACACTGGAGCCCCACAGGGCTGTGTTCTCAGCCCACTCCTGTATTCCCTGTACACACATGACTGTGTGGCAACACACAGCTCCAATGCCATCATTAAGTTTGCTGATGACACGATGGTGGTAGGTCTGATCACTGACAATGATGAAACAGCCTACAGAGAGGAGGTGCACACTCTGACACACTGGTGTCAGGAGCACAACCTCTCCCTCAACGTCAGTAAGACAAAGGAGTTTGTGGTGGACTTCAGAAGAAAAGACAGAGAACACAGTCCCATCACCATCAATGGAGCACCAGTGGAGAGAGTCAGCAGCTTCAAGTTCCTGGGTGTCCACATCACTGAGGAACTCACATGGTCCATCCACACTGAAGTCGTTGTGAAGAAGGCTCACCAGCGCCTCTTCTTCCTGAGACGGCTGATGAACCGCCACATCCTCACACGGTTCTACACCTGCACTGTAGAGAGCATCCTGACTGGCTGCATCTCCACCTGGTACGGCAATAGCACCGCCCACAACCGCAAAACACTGCAAAGGGTGGTGCAAACTGCCAGACACATCATCGGAGGTGAGCTTCCCTCCCTCCAGGAAATATATACAAGGCGGTGTGTGATAAAAGCTCGGAGGATCATCAGAGACTCCAGCCACCCGAGCCATGGGCTGTTCTCACTGCTACCATCAGGCAGGCGGTATCGCAGCATCAGGACCCGCACCAGCCGACTCCATGATAGCTTCTTCCCCCAAGCAATCAGACTTTTGAACTCTTGATCTCCCACGATCAAAATACATCAGCACTGCACTTTATTACTCTTACTCTTATATCTCACATCGGACTGTCATAAATTATATTATTATATATTATATTCTCTCTTAACAACACACTGGCAACTTACTATCAACCGACAGCCTGAATGTCAATACAGTACAATACAAACTACTGTACATTCTATATATCCTTTTTTTATTGTATAATGTGTATCTATATAGTGCGTATTGTATACTGTACATTGAATGTTATTATTTGTATATTGTTGTGTGTAATTATGTGTATATCAGATTTTAAATTGTGTTGTAAATCTGATGTTTATTGTAAATTGGTATATGTCTCATCACTGTCACGACTGCTATGTTGCTCGGAACTGCACCCAAGAATTTCACACACTATTGCACCTGTGTATATGGTTGTGTGACAAAAGAGATTTGATTTTTAGTAAGTGATTTTATCACAGTAAAATCATGTTAACACACATATTGTTTATATACTTTTGAAACAGTGAGTATTTTAATGTTTACAGATTGACCCCATTGACATCCATTGTAAGTGTCTCACTGGAACTGGTTTAATAAAAGTCAACATTGCCACTAATGCTGCTGTTTGAGCTTAACGTGTACTGAACCTGGAACATTCCTTTATGTAAATTGAACAAGCAGCAAAAAACGTCAGTGCATGTGGTTTCCCCTTAAAATAAAACAATTATGTTGGGTTAACCTCCAGATTAATGATGAATTCACTTAAAATTATTTGCTGAGTTTCTTCATTATTTTGAGTACAGTATAAACTCAGTATCTTGTTGCAAATACAGCATCAAATTAAGTAAACTCGATAAATCTATGATTTCAATAAGCAATATTTGCTGATGGCAGGATTAATTTTTTCATTGTTGAGAGGAACCAAAAACATGTTTAAAGAACACTGATAAATGATTTAAAAAGCTTCAGACGGAAAACTAATCAAATAATAATAAAAACATTCCGACAGTAAAGAATGCTACAATATAATAAATAGGAATAGGGGGAAATGCTCTTATAAAACTCCACCAGGGTTACATTACTTTCCACAAAAAATACCATAGTTACGTACTTACTACAGTTAAACTATGGTAACTTTGTATCAGCTACAACGGTCATAAAAAGTTCTGAAAACCTATTCAAAGGTGAATCCATATTCATTAAACTAGTAACAATAACTGTAATGATGGTTTACCTTGATAAGAACAACAATCTTTTGAAAAATGACACTAAATTCCACCCCTGGAGTTCGCTAGTTCGAACCCCAGGGCGTGCTGAGTGACTCCAGCCAGGTCTCCTAAGCAACCAAATTGGCCCGGTTGCTAGGGAGGGTAGAGTCACATGGGGTAACCTCCTCGTGGTCGCTATAATGTGGTTTGTTCTCGGTGGGGCGCATGGTGAATTGAGCGTGGTTGCCGCGGTGGATGGCGTGAAGCCTCCACACGCGCTATGTCTCCGTGGCAACGCGCTCAACAAGCCACGTGATAAGATGCGCGGGTTGACGGTCTCAGACGCGGAGGCAACTGGGATTCGTCCTCCACCACCCGGACTGAGGCGAATCACTACGTGACCACGAGGACTTAGAGCGCATTGGGAATTGGGCATTCCAAATGGGGAGAAAAAGGGGAAAAATCCCCAAAAAACAAATTGCCAAAGTGATCAATTGAAGTTCACAGAATTGCATCTGCATTACCTGTCGACCAAAAACATGACCGATCACTAAACCAGGTGACATGCACATCCAGAGTAAACAAATCCAGGTGCAGAACCAACACTGGCAAACTGACCTGCATACCTTGGCATGAGTTTGTATACTACACTCATGCCTATCTTTAATAACCCTTCACATGATTTACTGTCAGCCAAACGCAAGCGAAGGTACATCAAGTCAGATTTTACCGTATACATCAAGACCACTGATCAGTATATACGTCACCATTGCTACTTAAAAGCGATTCAGCAAAAAAATGCTAAACTAATCATTTGAATATGTTCCTGGATATTGATAATGTTAAAAAAAAAAAAACCTGAGGTTGATAGCTTTCAACTGACACCAAGGTCACAATTTGTAGTCAATTCAGAGGCCGAGATATTCTACAAAACATGGGGAAAGGGCGGGCTTCCCAAAAAAGACTGGATGTGTATAGGCAGTCACAAACCACATTGGGGCGTCCCCTGATTTTCAGATCTGTATGTTGTGACAGGGTGCATCTCAATCATCACCCTCATTCAGTAATCAGGGCCATTGACAGAGTTGGACTTTTTAGGACGGTCTCAAATCACAAACTCTTTCCAGTACACTGAAATGGTGGCTCCCTAATAAACCCCACAATGCACCTTAAAAACCAGGGAGCATCGTTGCTCACCATGTTCCCTTACCACAAACTTCATCTTCTGAAGTAATTAGAAGAGGAGCACAAGTGTACTTGTCAAAGCCTTTTTGCTTTGAGGTGATGTCACCTACAATGAAAGGGAAACAAGCTTTTAAAATATTAAGAGGTCAACACACTCCTTTTAGTTCTGTCAGCTTTCATAACCCTGTACATTTTAAAATTTAAGAAAATGAATGAGTGTCACTTATACAGCGACAGTGCTGTTAAATAACAGCTGCACTTTAATGCACCAGCTAGTTAATGTGCCATGGGTGATAGAGTCATAAGTGCCCCAAGGTTCAGTGGATAAACACCCTTGCCAGTGCCAACAATATACTGATTCACAACATAGGGAGCAGAGACACAGGGCTAGTGTAACAGGCACCTAGACAAGACCAAAAGTAGAAACATGGCAGGCACAAACAGAACCTGCATTATAAACTTTTGAATTGAACAGTCAAATTGAGCCTTAAGGAGAACATGGGACTTTTGTAGCTGTGGGAGAATACAGAAACCATTGCCAGGTTTCAGATTACCTGTGGAGGTCATGAAGTTGTAATCTGAAAACTTGGTAAAGCAGTGTCAATTCAAAAAGGGTCAACTGCCCCATAAGACCAAGGAAGGGTTATAGTAAGGGTGTACAGCTACCAGTTGGTTACACAGAAAGGCTCCCCTTCTAGAAGAGCTTGAGGCAAGTACATGTGTAATGCATGGTCAAAAAGCTGCATCTGTATGCATTGAGGCAGATTGCAATTGAAAGCAATCAATAATGTATTCAGGTGAGACTTTTGAATGAGCACATTAGTCATTGTAGCAAGCAGTACAACAGGTTTGGATAGTGGGCAAGTACCACAACACTACCCAAAAAAGGGGGGGGGGGCAGTTTTAAAGAGATTAAATTGAATCAGAAAGTGCAAGTTGAGTGCCCACCACAAACAGATGTGCAACAAGGTTAATTTAATAGAAGAAACAAGAACACAAGCTTTTAGAACAATGGTTTATTAAGACAGTCAACAATCTACAGGTCAGTTGCAGAGTGCGTCCTGCCTCAGACTACAGATATCACTGGGTAAAGATGCACCAGAAGTGGGTCCTTAAACATCCTCCCCAAAAGAGCTATACTAAATGCTCATGGCTGAAGAGCTGGTCAATAGACAGGTCCTAAAGGAAAGTCCTGGCTTAAACCACCACTGACAGATCCTGTAGAATTGTTCTGGGGCAAGTTACCATTACCAGATCCTTCAGGAGCTTCCTTCAAGGTAGCATTGCTTACAGGAGCATCATGGACCAAGGTAGCATTGGCAGACAAGCCAGGAGCTAAAATGAAGTTTGAATTACAATGAGAAGTTACTTAAACATTAGCTTATGAATATACAAGTGTCTCAAAAGGACAAAAAAAAGGTACCATTGCCAGATCCTGCAGGGGCATCATGGACCCAGGTCGCGTTGCCTTCAGGGGCATCATGGACCCAGGTCGCGTTGCCTTCAGGGGCATCATGGACCCAGGTCGCGTTGCCTTCAGGGGCATCATGGACCCAGGTCGCGTTGCCTTCAGGGGCATCATGGACCCAGGTCGCGTTGCCTTCAGGGGCATCATGGACCCAGGTCGCGTTGCCTTCAGGGGCATCATGGACCCAGGTCGCGTTGCCTTCAGGGGCATCATGGACCCAGGTCGCGTTGCCTTCAGGGGCATCATGGACCCAGGTCGCGTTGCCTTCAGGGGCATCATGGACCCAGGTCGCGTTGCCTTCAGGGGCATCATGGACCCAGGTCGCGTTGCCTTCGGCAGATGCATCAGGAGCTTAAGTAATTTGCATTATAATGAGAAGTTATTTAAACATGGCTTATGAAAATACGAAGAATGCAGTGTAATCACTATAACCTACAAGTTAAAGGACTGTATAGGGGAAAAGTCCAGCATATCATATGGAAGGAACAAAAGACACACCTTTATCTTCTCGGACAACTCGCCTAACAGCACTCCAGGATGAGTCAATAGAAGAACCATGTTCAACTGAAGAACCAAGAGCTGAGAAAACAGAAGCTTGTAAAACATGTGGCATAACAAAATCAGTTTCAATATTTCTCCAACAGCACACATTAAGTCACCCAGATGTCCATTTGACATGCATGTTTACATTGTTTGCTTATCTGCAATACACTTCCTCTTGGAAGTGGAAAGACTCCGATGTCTGAGACACTTGTGATTTAAAATGCATGCAAAACAGCTCTTAACATGTTTAGTAGATGTTAATTAGAACACAATGTGATCTGGTACTGCTTCCAGACACAAAAACAAACTCACCATTCCACATCAACTGATGACAAAAAGCCAACACAACAGCAATTTTAACAGCACTCATTGTTTAGCCACAAGCTGAACTACTAAGAAATCCAGTCCAATGATACTGAAGTGTCAGTCAAACCAGGACTTTTATAGCCCAACAGAGAAATATTTGCATCACCTGGGTGCCTCGTTAACTCATCCAAAGCGCCACTAATTAATGAGAGCCATAATTGAAGTGTCACTTATTTGTATCCCATTTCACTAACCTGAACTGATAGAAATATGATTTGCTTATGACCCACAGTTAACAGCTCATATATATGACATATTTGTGTTGATTTGTTTCCTGTGGAGCATGTGTGTATTCTCTGTCTATGTTCTAAACTCAGCGGTCATAAATTGTATGTTTTGCTTACTACACATTTAATGAATTTATAGTGGATATTGTCTACACAGTCTGAATATACAGAGTGGATTTGACAGTGAGTTCTAAAGATCAGATATGAAAAACAAGTGTTTAAGGCAGTGCACACTTTTTTGCTTATGCATGAGTCCCCAACAAACAACAACATAAATAATGGAGTTGATATTGGAAGTGTTCATTTGTTGTGATGCAGTTAGTGAGCTGGGGCACTTCTGTCAGGCCAATACTGTTTGCATGAGACTTTGCATGCCAGTTTATCATTGTAATAGCATCAATTTCAGATTGGTAAATTGTGTATAAAAATAAATAAATAATAATTGTATTTATAAACCCAGTGAGCAAGCGGAAGGCGACTGTGGCAAGGAACACAGAACTCCATAAGATGTTGATTAATGGAGAAAAATAACCTTGGGAGAAACCAGACTCACTGTGGGAGCCAGTTCCCCTCTGGCTAGCAGCATTTATGTGCAGTGCAAGTCATGGTTTAAAATGAGTAAACTAAGTAAGTGTTAATGGCCAGTGTTTAAAACAAAGATTTTGTAAGAACTGTAAGATTAATGACTAATGTCTTTGAAGTTCATCCTGGATTAACTGCAGAAGTTCACATAGATGCATTGTCCTTTGTTAGTTGGCTGATGAAGGCTTTTGTTGGCAATTAATTGATAATCTTTGTATTCCATTTCAAGAGTGCAGGCCATCATTAGACAAAGGTGATGCAGGCAGAGATCAGTGATTTGCAGCGCAGTTCAACCGGCAGGTCATTTCGGTGAGGTTTGGTGAGGTCTATCCTATATTCAAGGTTCAGGCAGTGGCATATGAAGTATCCTATGTCTTATGGTTGGAGTTGGCATCAGTGCATCCTCTAAAGTCCATCGTAATAGACTGAAGTGATGTCTGGCTGGCACCAGCTACAGTTAGCAGTTGAGCAGGAACAGAGCTGGATCTGGCCAGCAATATTTCTGAGGTGGAAGAATGCTGTTCTACAAACATTGGAAATGTGATTTTCAAAGGACAGATTGGTATCAAATATAACACCTAACAACAAAAAATAAAATAAAATACAATAATCAAGTATAATAAACCCCCCCCCCCCAAAAAAACTAAACTCTAAATTACTCCATCCACCGCCCCTCCTCGAGATTCCCCCAAAAATGCTAAGTAATTGCCCCATTTCTTATTGTAAGAATCCCTAACCCCCATCCTTATGCTCGACCCCTCCTCGAAGGCAACCATCCTCCCCATCTCCGCGCACCACTCCGGGAACGAGGGTGCTCCATCTGATTTCCAACTCCTCAAAATAACCTGCCTACCAATCATCACACTGGTCAAAACCCAGTCCTTCATGTACTTATCCTCCAAATCCATGACCTCCCTATCTCCCAAAATACAGAGTCTGGGGCTGAGTGCCCAACACATCACACACAAAACTTTGCACCTTCAGCCAAAATTCTTGGATCTTACGACACCCCCAAAAAACATGGATGGTGTCTCCATCTTCAGAATGGCATCGCCAGCAGATGGGTGTGTCCTTAAGACCAAGCCTATACAATCTAGAGATTCCAATAAAATCTATGTAAAATCTTAAATTGCATAAGGCGAACCCTTGCATCTCTAGATGCAGACTTGATATTTTTTAGAATCCTAGCCCACACTCCCTCCTCCAATAACAAATTTAAATCTTCCTCCCATAATCTTTTGAGAGAATTTAAAGCTCTGTCCCCCAGACTCTAAATTAACAGGGAGTAATACACTGATGCCTCATGACCCTTCCCAAAAGCAGTAATCACCACTCCCAGAGTATCTGCCACTTTAGGGGGGTGTATGCTACTCCCAAAAACAATACAAAGCAGGTGGTGCAGCTGTAAATACTTATAAAATTGAGATCTGGGAATCCCAAAATGTTGAATCAAATTTTCAAAAGGTCTCAATACTGCACTCTCATATAGGTCACCGAGTGTATTAACCCCCCTCACAATACAATCTGACCAACAGAAAGGGGACTTATTAGTACATAGTTTAGGGTTCAGCCATATGCTCGAAGCTACGTTTAAATAAATATCAGAATTAAACACTCTGGACACTTTTGTCCATATTGAGTGCAAATGCAAAATAACAGGGTGCAACTTAACCTCTCCGGCTAGTTTAATCGAAAGGCTTTGCAGTGGCGAGATAGGGGCAAGAACTTCCTTTTCAATACAAAACCAGGGAGGGGCTCTCTCAGGTGGAAGCAACCAATGAGCCAAATATCTAAGACCGAATGCATAATAATAAAACAAAATCTTGCGTAGGCCTAACCCACCTTTGTCAATCGGCCTATGTAACTTATTGAAATTTAACCTGGGATGCTTGCCATTCCAAATGAAGGACTTCGCTATGCTGTCAAATTGCTTGAAATAAGAGAGGGGGACATCTACAGGGAGAGACTGTAGCAGGTAGTTGAATTTTGGAATACAATTACTTTTAATAACATTAACATTCCCGATCATCGATACGTGTAATGAAGCCCACCTGTCCACATCACTTGAAAACCTTTTTATTAAGGGATCAAAATGAAATAAATCACACAAATTTGCTGGGAATAAAATTCCCAAACACTTAATTCCCTGTTTGGGCCACTGGAAGGCACCTGGCTGGATGGCCGTTACTGGACAGTACACTGTCAAAGCCAAAGCTTTGGATTTAGACCAATTGACTTTGTATCCTGAGAACTTGGAAAAGGAATTAATAATTCTGTGGAGGCAAGGCATAGATCTAGTGGGGTCGGAGACAAATAATAAAATATCATCTGCATAAAGCAGAAGCTTATGCGCCACACCTCCCGCCGTCACCCCTGGAAAATCATCCTCCTTTCTTATCGCAGCTGCTAATGGTTCCAGGGCAAGACGGAACAATAATGGGGAAAGAGGGCAACCCTGCTGGGTGCCCCTGTCCAGAGTAAAATAATCTGAAATTAACCCGTTTGTTTGCACCGCTGCTACAGGGTGTCTATAAAGTAACTTAATCCAACCAATAAATGTACTCCCGAACCCGTACATTTCCATAATCTTAAAAAGATAATCCCATTCTACCATATGAAACGCCTTTTCGGCGTCAAGTGAGATGGCAGCGACCGGAGATTGATCATTCGCTACTGACCACATGATATTGATGAGATGCCTAATGTTATCAGAAGAGCTACGGCCCCGAATAAACCCCACCTGATCTATATGTATAAGAGATGTCATAACTTTATCGATTAGCCAGAATTTTGGACAAAATTTTTACATCTAACTGGATCACGGAAATTGGGCGGTAACTTTTACACTTGCTTGGATCTTTGTCCTTTTTAAGAATCAGACTGATCCGGGCTTGCATCATGGTTGGAGGAAGATTTCCATTCTTTAATGATTCCATATAAACTTCTAACAAAAGTGGAGCCAGTTCTGTAGCATAGGATCTAAAAAACTGAGCGGCAAAATGATCTGGCGCCGGAGCCTTGCCAATAGGCTAGGCCTTAATTACCTCATCAAGCTCCTCCAAGGTTATCTCAGAATCAAGATAATTTTTTTGCTCAGTCATCAGCTTAGGAAGATCTAATGGTTCCAGAAAGTTCCTAATATCTTCATCAGTGGACGAAGACGTGGAACTATAAAGATCAAAATAGAATTCTTTAAAGGCATTATTAATATCAATGGCCGAGGTAAATATTTCACAACCTGCAGATTTCACTGAGGGAATGGTAGAAAAAGACACTCTCTGCTTTATATATCTGGCCAAAACTTTTCCTGCTTTGTCCCATGACTCAAAGTATGACGGTCTTGCCCTGAACAACCAAAACTCCACTTTCTGCGACAAAATAGTATTATATCTGAATTTCAATCGGGTCAATTCTCTGAGGCCATCAGACGACATTCTGCGCTTCAGCTCTGCCTCTGCACTTTTAATATTTCCTTCCAACTCCACGAGTTCTTGTGCTTAGGATTTTTTGGTGAATGAGGCATACTGTATGATCCGACCCCTAAGAACCACCTTAAATGCCTCCCAAGCCACACCCACAGAGGATACTGAGGACCAGTTGGTCTCCATATAAACATTGATTTCAGTCTTTAACATTTGTTGGAAATCAGGATTTTGCAAAAGGGATACATTAAAATGCCAACTATATGATTTTTTTTCTCTGTATATGGCAACACCTCTAAACTCACCAGGGCGTGATCTGAGACTAAGATGTTTCCAATTGAGCAATCAACAACAGATGAAATGAGGGATTTGGATATAAAAAAAAAAAGAAAATATTTATTCTAGAATAAATCTTATGGACTGATGAAAAAATGTATAGTCCCTACCAGATAGGTTCAAAAGTCTCCGAATATCTGTAAGACCAAGATTTTTACACATCCTGTGAGGCATCAATGTTGCTCTAGGGGGCTTACACACTTTTGCTTCACTATGATCAAGAACTGAGTCCATCAAAAGATTAAAGTCTCCTCCCAATATTATATCATGAGGGGTGCCAGCGGTTTGCAGCATCCCTTCAAGATCTATAAAAAAAGCCCTGATCATCAGTGTTAGGTGCGTAAATATCAGCCAAAAATCAACCTTAGCCCCTGAATTTCAGCTAAAACAATAATGACTCCCCCTAATTTATCTTTAATCTGTTTGAGACATTTGAATTGTAGATGTTTACTTATCAGTATAATGACTCCCTTGCTCTTACTTGAGCCAGCACTAAAAAAACATGTCCACCCCATATCTTTCCAATTTTTTCAGCTTCCTGCGGGGAGAGATGTGTTTCTTGAAGTAACACTATATCATATTTCTTACGTTTAAGAAAAGAAATAACTTTACTTCTTTTTAATGGGGTGCCCCAACCCATTCACATTCCATGTGGAGAGAGATAGTACACTTATATTAACATTTGACATTTTGATATAGTAGAAAAAATAAATTGTGTGTCAAAAACAAAATTATACAGACCACATTCCCCATTAGTGAAACAAATCAAACCCCGAACTTCCCCCCGAACAAAACAAACAGAAAAAAGAAAAGCATGCGCATTAACCCCGCGCACGACAGCGCCAACCGGCGAGAATCCCTCTAAACTCAAAAGGTCCATAAACGCCCACGAGCCCCCACGACAACTTTGCCATCGGATTGCACAATTTTGCCTCACAAATTTGTGAGGCAAAATTACACAACAGAAAATACTTTGTAAAATAAACCCAGCAAATAGGAAGAATGAACACAAAGAATTTGTAGATTCATTCACAGAACTGTCTCAAAGGTATGATCTTCCACAAAAGAAATTCTAGCTGCTATAAAATCATTCAGACTCCTCTGACAGACAAACAAATGTTCAGTGAGCCGGCTGTTATGAGTTCAGCGGATGACGTAATCATTCCGATGTCCTGTAAAAATACTCAACAAAACAAACTACAGCCAGCAGGAGGAATAAGTACAAAGAACGAACAGATTAATCCCCAGCTGTTCCGAAGGAGTGTTATTCAACAGAACAAGCTCCAGCCGCTAGGCGGAACCAATACAAAAATAAACAAAACCGGCATCCCAGTTCCCCGGATGATCGAGTCAATTCACTCGGAGGCCGCATAAAAGTATATTCCATGACAATCCGTCAACTTTGTAAAAGACATCCTTTATGTGAGCATGTAGATATTTTGCGGTCATCCATAGTGTCCACTCTCAAACTTCAATGCAAAAGTAATCTTTCATCAAATGCAAATGTTTCTTTAAGGAAAGTGTTATTCACAAAACAGGCTCCAGCTGCTCAGCGGAGCCAACGCAAAAAGCAAAAAGAAACCAAAATGACGCCCAGCTTCCTCAAAAGTCAGAATAAGTACAGCGAGTCAACCCACTCACATGAGAAACACCCAATGGTTTACTCACCCATTGATTCAATAAAAGACATTGTCTGATTGGGACATGTAAATACTTTGACTGTCCTTCGTTTCTATTCTCAGTTTGGCCGGAAACATCAGAGCAAAAGTGATATTTTGCTGATGTGAGAGTTTCTTACATTCCCTGAACTGATTACGTTTCTCTCGTTGAACTCGCAAAGTCCAGGAACAAGAAAATATTATGGTTCTTCCAAGAAAGCTCCCCTTTGCTCCTCGCCTGGCGCAACACAAGATCTTTATGATCAGATGATCTCAGAAATTTGGCCAGAATCGATCGGGGCCTTTTTCCCTCGGCAGATCTGTGAGCTCGCTCGATTTCCAGCTTGTGGCCTGTTATGTCGAGCAGACTCGGGAAAAGCTCGTCTAGGAATTTCACCATATCTCTGCCCTCTTCATGCTCAGGAATTCCAACAATTCGAACGTTTTTCCTTCTTGATCTTCAAGCTTTTCAAGGAGATGTTCCAAATCAACTTTGGTCACGGGTGGATTAGCGGTTAATTCCCTCTCCGAAGATTCCAGAAAATTGATTCATCTCTCAACATCAGTCACTCTTGTAACTATCTCAGAGAATTTTATTTCCATCACCGTAATCGATCGACGTATTACAGCAAGATCCTCCAAGTCAGCAACAACCTTTGTCAGCATCACTGACATGTTGGACAACTGACGCTGGATCTCCTCTCCCGCCGCGCCATCCAAATCGAGTCCCCGGTCCGTAGGCCTGTCGGGGCTTTCATCCTGAACACGTAAGTGTCTTTTAATGTCTCCAGAGCCCAAGGATTTTGACTTCTTTGCCATGTTGTGCCTCAAAGAGCAAATGTGTAACTGGATCAATTTCACCAGATTACAACATGAAAATAATAAAATTTAGCAAAGTGCGCAGAGCTGACTCTCACACGTCTGCTTCTTGCATGGCGTCACGTGACCCCCACTAATGCTGCTGTTTGAGCTTAACGTGTACTGAACCTGGAACTTTCCTTTATGTAAATTGAACAAGCAGCAAAAAACGTCAGTGCATGTGGTTTCCCCTTAAAATAAAACAATTGTGTTGGGTTAACCTCCAGATTAATGATGAATTCACTTAAAATTATTTGCTGAGTTTCTTCATTATTTTGAGTACAGTATAAACTCAGTATCTTGTTGCAAATACAGCATCAAATTAAGTAAACTCGATAAATCTATGATTTCAATAAGCAATATTTGCTGATGGCAGGATTAATTTTTTCATTGTTGAGAGGAACCAAAAACATGTTTAAAGAACATTGATAAATGATTTAAAAAGCTTCAGACGGAAAACTAATCAAATAATAATAAAAACATTCCGACAGTAAAGAATGCTACAATATAATAAATAGGAATAGGGGGAAATGCTCTTATAAAACTCCACCAGGGTTACATTACTTTCCACAAAAAATACCATAGTTACAGTACTTACTACAGTTAAACTATGGTAACTTTGTATCAGCTACAACGGTCATAAAAAGTTCTGAAAACCTATTCAAAGGTGAATCCATATTCATTAAACTAGTAACAATAACTGTAATGATGGTTTACCTTGATAAGAACAACAATCTTTTGAAAAATGACACTAAATTCCACCCCTGGAGTTCGCTAGTTCGAACCCCAGGGCGTGCTGAGTGACTCCAGCCAGGTCTCCTAAGCAACCAAATTGGCCCGGTTGCTAGGGAGGGTAGAGTCACATGGGGTAACCTCCTCGTGGTCGCTATAATGTGGTTTGTTCTCGGTGGGGCGCATGGTGAATTGAGCGTGGTTGCCGCGGTGGATGGCGTGAAGCCTCCACACGCGCTATGTCTCCGTGGCAACGCGCTCAACAAGCCACGTGATAAGATGCGCGGGTTGACGGTCTCAGACGCGGAGGCAACTGGGATTCGTCTTCCACCACCCGGACTGAGGCGAATCACTACGTGACCACGAGGACTTAGAGCGCATTGGGAATTGGGCATTCCAAATTGGGAGAAAAAGGGGAAAAATCCCCAAAAAACAAATTGCCAAAGTGATCAACTGAAGTTCACAGAATTGCATCTGCATTTCCTGTCGACCAAAAACATGACCGATCACTAAACCAGGTGACATGCACATCCAGAGTAAACAAATCCAGGTGCAGAACCAACACTGGCAAACTGACCTGCATACCTTGGCATGAGTTTGTATACTACACTCATGCCTATCTTTAATAACCCTTCACATGATTTACTGTCAGCCAAACGCAAGCGAAGGTACATCAAGTCAGATTTTACCGTATACATCAAGACCACTGATCAGTATATACGTCACCATTGCTACTTAAAAGCGATTCAGCAAAAAAATGCTAAACTAATCATTTGAATATGTTCCTGGATATTGATAATGTTAAAAAAAAAAAAACCTGAGGTTGATAGCTTTCAACTGACACCAAGGTCACAATTTGTAGTCAATTCAGAGGCCGAGATATTCTACAAAACATGGGGAAAGGGCGGGCTTCCCAAAAAAGACTGGATGTGTATAGGCAGTCACAAACCACATTGGGGCGTCCCCTGATTTTCAGATCTGTATGTTGTGACAGGGTGCATCTCAATCATCACCCTCATTCAGTAATCAGGGCCATTGACAGAGTTGGACTTTTTAGGACGGTCTCAAATCACAAACTCTTTCCAGTACACTGAAATGGTGGCTCCCTAATAAACCCCACAATGCACCTTAAAAACCAGGGAGCATCGTTGCTCACCATGTTCCCTTACCACAAACTTCATCTTCTGAAGTAATTAGAAGAGGAGCACAAGTGTACTTGTCAAAGCCTTTTTGCTTTGAGGTGATGTCACCTACAATGAAAGGGAAACAAGCTTTTAAAATATTAAGAGGTCAACACACTCCTTTTAGTTCTGTCAGCTTTCATAACCCTGTACATTTTAAAATTTAAGAAAATGAATGAGTGTCACTTATACAGCGACAGTGCTGTTAAATAACAGCTGCACTTTAATGCACCAGCTAGTTAATGTGCCATGGGTGATAGAGTCATAAGTGCCCCAAGGTTCAGTGGATAAACACCCTTGCCAGTGCCAACAATATACTGATTCACAACATAGGGAGCAGAGACACAGGGCTAGTGTAACAGGCACCTAGACAAGACCAAAAGTAGAAACATGGCAGGCACAAACAGAACCTGCATTATAAACTTTTGAATTGAACAGTCAAATTGAGCCTTAAGGAGAACATGGGACTTTTGTAGCTGTGGGAGAATACAGAAACCATTGCCAGGTTTCAGATTACCTGTGGAGGTCATGAAGTTGTAATCTGAAAACTTGGTAAAGCAGTGTCAATTCAAAAAGGGTCAACTGCCCCATAAGACCAAGGAAGGGTTATAGTAAGGGTGTACAGCTACCAGTTGGTTACACAGAAAGGCTCCCCTTCTAGAAGAGCTTGAGGCAAGTACATGTGTAATGCATGGTCAAAAAGCTGCATCTGTATGCATTGAGGCAGATTGCAATTGAAAGCAATCAATAATGTATTCAGGTGAGACTTTTGAATGAGCACATTAGTCATTGTAGCAAGCAGTACAACAGGTTTGGATAGTGGGCAAGTACCACAACACTACCCAAAAAAGGGGGGGGGGGCAGTTTTAAAGAGATTAAATTGAATCAGAAAGTGCAAGTTGAGTGCCCACCACAAACAGATGTGCAACAAGGTTAATTTAATAGAAGAAACAAGAACACAAGCTTTTAGAACAATGGTTTATTAAGACAGTCAACAATCTACAGGTCAGTTGCAGAGTGCGTCCTGCCTCAGACTACAGATATCACTGGGTAAAGATGCACCAGAAGTGGGTCCTTAAACATCCTCCCCAAAAGAGCTATACTAAATGCTCATGGCTGAAGAGCTGGTCAATAGACAGGTCCTAAAGGAAAGTCCTGGCTTAAACCACCACTGACAGATCCTGTAGAATTGTTCTGGGGCAAGTTACCATTACCAGATCCTTCAGGAGCTTCCTTCAAGGTAGCATTGCTTACAGGAGCATCATGGACCAAGGTAGCATTGGCAGACAAGCCAGGAGCTAAAATGAAGTTTGAATTACAATGAGAAGTTACTTAAACATTAGCTTATGAATATACAAGTGTCTCAAAAGGACAAAAAAAAGGTACCATTGCCAGATCCTGCAGGGGCATCATGGACCCAGGTCGCGTTGCCTTCAGGGGCATCATGGACCCAGGTCGCGTTGCCTTCAGGGGCATCATGGACCCAGGTCGCGTTGCCTTCAGGGGCATCATGGACCCAGGTCGCGTTGCCTTCAGGGGCATCATGGACCCAGGTCGCGTTGCCTTCAGGGGCATCATGGACCCAGGTCGCGTTGCCTTCAGGGGCATCATGGACCCAGGTCGCGTTGCCTTCAGGGGCATCATGGACCCAGGTCGCGTTGCCTTCAGGGGCATCATGGACCCAGGTCGCGTTGCCTTCAGGGGCATCATGGACCCAGGTCGCGTTGCCTTCAGGGGCATCATGGACCCAGGTCGCGTTGCCTTCAGGGGCATCATGGACCCAGGTCGCGTTGCCTTCAGGGGCATCATGGACCCAGGTCGCGTTGCCTTCAGGGGCATCATGGACCCAGGTCGCGTTGCCTTCAGGGGCATCATGGACCCAGGTCGCGTTGCCTTCAGGGGCATCATGGACCCAGGTCGCGTTGCCTTCGGCAGATGCATCAGGAGCTTAAGTAATTTGCATTATAATGAGAAGTTATTTAAACATGGCTTATGAAAATACGAAGAATGCAGTGTAATCACTATAACCTACAAGTTAAAGGACTGTATAGGGGAAAAGTCCAGCATATCATATGGAAGGAACAAAAGACACACCTTTATCTTCTCGGACAACTTGCCTAACAGCACTCCAGGATGAGTCAATAGAAGAACCATGTTCAACTGAAGAACCAAGAGCTGAGAAAACAGAAGCTTGTAAAACATGTGGCATAACAAAATCAGTTTCAATATTTCTCCAACAGCACACATTAAGTCACCCAGATGTCCATTTGACATGCATGTTTACATTGTTTGCTTATCTGCAATACACTTCCTCTTGGAAGTGGAAAGACTCCGATGTCTGAGACACTTGTGATTTAAAATGCATGCAAAACAGCTCTTAACATGTTTAGTAGATGTTAATTAGAACACAATGTGATCTGGTACTGCTTCCAGACACAAAAACAAACTCACCATTCCACATCAACTGATGACAAAAAGCCAACACAACAGCAATTTTAACAGCACTCATTGTTTAGCCACAAGCTGAACTACTAAGAAATCCAGTCCAATGATACTGAAGTGTCAGTCAAACCAGGACTTTTATAGCCCAACAGAGAAATATTTGCATCACCTGGGTGCCTCGTTAACTCATCCAAAGCGCCACTAATTAATGAGAGCCATAATTGAAGTGTCACTTATTTGTATCCCATTTCACTAACCTGAACTGATAGAAATATGATTTGCTTATGACCCACAGTTAACAGCTCATATATATGACATATTTGTGTTGATTTGTTTCCTGTGGAGCATGTGTGTATTCTCTGTCTATGTTCTAAACTCAGCGGTCATAAATTGTATGTTTTGCTTACTGAACATTTAATGAATTTATAGTGGATATTGTCCCCAACAAACAACAACATAAATAATGGAGTTGATATTGGAAGTGTTCATTTGTTGTGATGCAGTTAGTGAGCTGGGGCACTTCTGTCAGGTCCAATACTGTTTGCATGAGACTTTGCATGCCAGTTTATCATTGTAATAGCATCAATTTCAGATTGGTAAATTGTGTATAAAAATAAATAAATAATAATTGTATTTATAACCCCAGTGAGCAAGCGGAAGGCGACTGTGGCAAGGAACACAAAACTCCATAAGATGTTGATTAATGGAGAAAAATAACCTTGGGAGAAACCAGACTCACTGTGGGAGCCAGTTCCCCTCTGGCTAGCAGCATTTATGTGCAGTGCAAGTCATGGTTTAAAATGAGTAAACTAAGTAAGTGTTAAGGGTCAGTGTTTAAACAAAGATTTTGTATGAACTGTAAGATTAATGACTAATGTCTTTGAAGTTCATCCTGGATTAACTGCAGAAGTTCACATAGATGCATTGTCCTTTGTTAGTTGGCTGATGAAGGCTTTTGTTGGCAATTAATTGATAATCTTTGTATTCCATTTCAAGAGTGCAGGCCATCATTAGACAAAGGTGATGCAGGCAGAGATCAGTGATTTGCAGCGCAGTTCAACTGGCAGGTCATTTCGGTGAGGTTCGGTGAGGTCTATCCTATATTCAAGGTTCAGGCAGTGGCATATGAAGTATCCTATGTCTTATGGTTGGAGTTGGCATCAGTGCATCCTCTAAAGTCCATCAAATATAACACCTAAGTTCTTCGCTGTAGAAGATGGTGTAACAGTACATCCATCGAGATACGAATTATATTTTAGTGGCTTGTTTTTAGAGGTTTTTGATCCAATAATTGTACCTCTGTTTTGTCGGAATTGAGTAGAAGATAATTTCTGGCCATCAAATCTTTGATTTCATTGCTACACTCTTCTAATTTGGAGAATTGTGAATTTTCGTTGGGTTTAGAAGAAATATAAAGTTGGGTATCGTCGGCATAACAGTGGAAACTTATTCCATGATTTCTGTCA
Organism: Myxocyprinus asiaticus; assembly: GCF_019703515.2. NCBI lineage: Eukaryota > Metazoa > Chordata > Actinopteri > Cypriniformes > Catostomidae > Myxocyprinus > Myxocyprinus asiaticus. The sequence continues at coordinate 45,428,421 of NC_059371.1, forward strand.
GAGGGCTCCCTGTCTTATCTTTCTGAACCATGTGCATCAGCAGTCCACCTCACCTTGTGAGAATGCTAGATCATTTAAAAGTGCCACATATAGGCCAATTAATCAGCCTTGTCCATACTGGTTTTCTGGCCCGATGGACTTCTGCAAAAACACATGCACAAAGGCTATAGGTGTATATAATAATAATATAGTAAATAATATGGTAAATAATAATAGCCACAGAATGTAGAAGTGTTGTCACTCCTAAGAACATGTAATATTTTTATGAATAGTTGTTTTCACATAAATGGGGAAAAACCGGTATTACGGACGTGACCATCTTTTCATTACAGATGTGACAGTTGTGAAAACAGCACTTACATCATGAGGGGAAACCATCCAAAACACTTTGATATCTGCTGACTTTGTCCTCTGAGACATATTATATTACGTTATATTACCCATTAAGGGTGCATGATTAATTGAAATAAGATTGAAATTGTCATTTTTCCATGGTATGGTTGATATTTTTGTGGATTTGCCCATGTATACTCCACCCAGTGCAACCGAAAATCTCAGAAACCGAATATTTCAGAACACCGGCACTTTAAAAAACAAACAAACAAACAAAAAAGACCCGGAAAAGAACCGTTCGAAAGAACCGATTCGCGGAACTTCCCGGTACAGAAAACATGGAACAAAGCATTTACATTGAAGTCTTGTATTGTAGAAGTGGTTTGTTTAATTTGAAGTGGAGAGAGGGTGGAAAACACTCATGAGTATCTAATGTGACTAATTATAAGTAAATGTAGAAAAAATAGAAGCAAAGGACTCATTTAATTGTGATGTTGTAAGCTAATGAGAGGAAGTGGTCAAGATTTCCTCCATAAAATACACCATAAATAACAGCACTTTAAACATGTGACATGTAACTCCCAGGAAACATGGAGAACTTGTGTCAGGTAAGGAGGCGCTTCATCAAACCCGTACACAACATTGAAACTAAAGCTAAAATGACATTAAGAATACTTGAGTATCTGTTATTGTGTTTTGTTTTGGTGTTGGTAAATCAGGCTGCTATCTGTCTGTTATGATATTGATAATGTTTTTTCCCTCTTGGATTGATTTTATTTATTCAAATAGTAGTGAACTGATAATGTATAAATATGCGTGACATTTTCTGGGATAATATCCAGCTTAGATTTACGACTTTTGGACAAGCACTTACTCTTTAGTATATTTGATGGATGGCTTCTCAGTTCTTCACAGTTGGAGATATTTTCTCACAGGATATCACAGGCTAACTTATGCTTTGTTTTGAATTAGTATGCATTGTAAAAGGTGCACTCAGTCATTTATATTGCTCATTTAAAAAGTTTAACCTCTAACGAAAATAGTAGGCTAATTTTGAAACATGTATAAAATCATGACCACTCATGTGAGATGAAGAGTTCAGTCATGTCAATAACCTTATAAAAGCTGTTTTATTCTACATGGAACATCCAATCATTTTTATGTGAGAACAGACCAAAATATAACTCATTTTTAACCGTACATCTTGCATTTCAGTCTTTAGGCATGATCGTGATTTCAAGCTCGATTACACTTCTTAGTGCATGACGCATGTGCATTAGATGGCACTATAGGAAGTGTAATCGAGCTTGAAATCATGATCGGCAAATAGACAGCTGATGTCAAGGTTCATAGTGAAATGGAGTTATATTTTGGTCCATTCTCATCCAAAATCGATTGGATCGCTTCTGATGACAGGATAAATGTCATACAAGTCAAGTGAAGTCAAGTCAAATTTATAAGTAATAGGTTTGAGTATGTTTACATGTGGTTCTACAATAAAGCAGAAATAAAGAAATATATTAACATGTCTTGATTACTATCCACTAAAATAATTCACATTAATCTATACAATCTCTTAAGCAATTACAAGGTTAAATGGCATAAGAGTATCAACTTTACAACTCTTAGTGGAATCTTATACAATACTGCAATCTACTGCTTAGATATGAAAAAGGCACACTGAAAACAAGAACTTCTGATTATAGGGAATTTCCATCATGTAACGTGAAATTACATTTCGTACGTTAACTCAAATAATGAGTGATTCCCAGTACTATTGGCATAGTAACATAAGAAAACATATGAAGAAACAGTATTGGGATATAAAGTATAACATTACCAACATAAACCTCAAATATTAATGAATAAAATTATGAGGTGAATGTGCTGAGAGCGCGCGCCACTCGACGCTCACATTGTTAATATCAATGAACTGGATAACAAAATAAATGTCATATTAACACTTGAAATAAAGTCTGTGACTGAAAATGATCATCTACTAAACAAACAGGTTACTCACAATCATTTATAGACGTACACTTCAGCACACACATTCAGATATTTCCCGTTCGGAGGGAGGTCTGTCTCTCGCCTCACTCCAATGCAGAATGACTATGATTACATGACAATGATGTACTAAAAACGGAAACGTTTTTCCTTTGCATTTTTGAAACATTTCGCGTACAGACGACAACGTTGTCAAAACGATCCCCGTTCACACGGATCTGCGAAAACGACTAAAACGCTGTATTATGCATGCTAGGCCAGTAGTTGGCGATGTCACTTTGTAAAGAAACACTACGCGCCTGCGCACATAAGCATTCTTCCACAGAGCGGTGAATACAAACAACGAAGATGGCGAAAGCATCGAGCAATTTTGTCTGGACGGACGATGAGGTTGCTTTATTACTACAATTACTTTGCTGGAGAATCATCAATAAACTCAAAATCTTGTCGTGTAAACGGCCCCTTAATCAGTTTAGAATATCTATACTTCACTATGTGGAACTGATTACACTATTTAATATGTAAAGAAACATAAACACCTAACTACACATTATTTCAATATAAACGTGTAACCTATTAAGAAAAACGTATTGTTATGTAGTCTACCGGATAATGCAGCAGCAAAATTAACAGTAATTCCACTAAAAGTATCCAGTAGAAAAGAAGCCAGTTCTTCAACTTGTATCTGGAATAATTTTTTGTTCACTTTATCAGTCCACTTTCATTCACACAGTTCAGTCAACTTAAATATTGTTGTAATTTGTAAACAAGTAATAATAATAATAATAAATTTATATTATTATTAATATTATTAACTTTTAGAATTTTATTATACAACAGTATTATATTTTAGTCATAATTTCTTAAATTTAAAACCCTCAGACTCATATTTTGGCAGTCGGAACCCTCCAGAAAGGCCTGTATGTGAGTGCGTTTACATGTACATTCTTAAACCGATTCTGCTTAATAAGCCGACAACCCGTGTGGTCATTAAATGCATTAAACGGTGTTCCTTTATCGGTGTAAGGTTATAAATGGAATAAGAATAAACTGACTGACATGTGTAGATTTTTGCCCATTACACCGATTTCACATAGCACGTAAACACCTTTACCGGCGTTCTTACTGCTTTATCCAATGTGTGCAAGTGTTGTGCACATGCCTCTTCATGGTTTGATGTCTAAATATAAAAATTTGGGATTCTAAATACAATTATTATTTAATTATTTAATGATTTATTTTTATACACAATTTACAATCATTTAATCAAATTACACAATGATGACTAAGACTTTATAGAATAATATATTTTAAATGTCATGTAAACAGATTTCTTGCTATATCATTTTTTAAATAAGCTGATTTTTGGGAGCAGTCAGTGTGTTGGTGTGCATGTAAACGTGCTCATTGTCTGTATGTCGCATGCATACAATACAGTATATGAAATGTAGCTTTTTGCGATTCACAAAGCTATCGAATGCTTTCAATGGACTTTGAATAAAATGCATGAGTCATATGGACTACTTTAATGGTGCTTATATGGTTCTTTTATGTCATTTTTGGAGCTTGACAGTAATGACCATGACTAACAGTCATGTATAGGGTCTTTAACGATTAGAGATACAGTATGTAATAGTGTCCATTTTTTCCCCCCACTTACATAAATTATATTTTTTTGATTGTTTAATATCACAACATATCTATTTCTTTATTACAAAATAAATTATTACTATATTCATACAAATACTATATCATGTTGATTTTCTGTGCAACAGTGGTGAATTATCAGTATCCCATATGCATGTACACATTCATATATGTGCTATTTGTTACTCAAGGTGTCGCTTTTGTTTCAGTGATTGACATGATTTACATTTGACATTGCTACTTGACGGAGGAACGTGAAAGTAAACTATAGCAAGTACAACACATGAACAGTATATGACATGACTACTGTCATTTGGGTATTCTACTGAAATTATGTAAGTTACCTGAGAAAATACTTGTGTAGCTTATGTGTCATGTATAGCTCAATGTGTTTGTCAGCCAATTGAGTCTCATGAAATTTCAATGTGAAAGTAATGAATCCAGTTCTAGATTTGGTCTGATTTGTTGCATTATCTCTGATGAAACCATTAAAATGTTTTATTCTATTTTTTTTTCTAATTTTCTTGAAAATATTTTGAATACTTTATACTATCTGGGCATTTTATAGATCCATTTGAGAGATATACATGCTGGATGTCTGAAAACCCGAATACAGGTGTTTTGTGAAACGTCCATGCATTTAAGGATTACATTGCATAGCTAAAGCACACTACAGACTTAATGATTCTAGAATATGAATTTACAGGGAAATTGCAAGATTACCATTCACAAAACAATAACCAACCTTAACACAGCTCACAAAGCAAAGCATTCTGAAACAACCAGTTTATTTGGCATTGTGGCATACAAACAACAAAGACCTATTTAATTACAAGCACCTGAATAATAGAATTGCTAGGGTTTTGTCACTTACAGAATCAATGAATAGCTAAAGGAAGCCTAACTGGATTTCTTAGATGCATATAACTGCAAGGAGGGCTAGGAAGAGTATGCTCTCCTATTGCAAGTATCTTAGAAGCAAACGGGTTTTATCCTTTGAGCATTTGGAGAAGGGGAACTGGATACTTCAGAAGGGAGCAAGCTGGATAATTCTGAGGATTTAAAATGGGCTTTCCCAGAGAAAACTGTATTTAAGATCTTAAGAGAAATTGATTCAAAATGAGAAAGAATTCCCAGAGGATTCAGAATTCCCAGATTATTCAGAAGTGGATATAATATCAGGGAAAGAGCTGGATTCCACAGATGGCTTAACACATTTTACAAGGTAAGAACTAGACTCCTGTAGAAGGCAGTTCTTTCCTACCCTCTGAGGAAGAATAAAGTATTAAGATTTAAGAGTTGGATTTTACAGAATCTTAAACTTGGATTCTCAGATTGGATTTCTCGCAAGGAAAAAACATGGATAAAGCACTAGGTTTCACAATGAAGAGGCAAGTAGTTGGTTCCACAGGAGCATTAGGTTTTTCAGTTGGTAAGGTAGAACTGGGTTCCATTGTTGCTTTAAGGTTTCTCAGTGGGAGGTGAAGTATTGGTATCAACAGGAGCATTAGGTTCTTCAGTGGGGAGGGAAGTGGGCTCCATTTTAGCTTTAGGTTTCTCAGTGGGAAGGGAAGTACTGGGTTCCACTGGAGCATTAGGATTTTCAGTGGAGTGGGAAGTGGGTTTCATTGGAGTATTAGGCTTCTCAGTGAGGAGGGAAGTGGGCATGTGTGAAGGGAAGTAATAGGTTCCACAGGAACATTAGGTTTTTCAGTGAGGAGTGAAGTGGGTTCCATTGGGGCACTAGGCTTCTCAGGTTCAGAACTGGGTTTCATTGCAGTATTAGGATTCTCAGTAAGGGGGTGAGAACTAGGTTCCAATGGAGCAAAAGTTATATCAGTGGGAAGGGAAATAGGTTCCATAGAAGCATTAGGGTGTCTGTTGGAAAGGTAGATGGTAGAACTAGATTGAACTGTAGCTTTGGGTTTCTCACTGTAAAGAAAAGTAATGGGCTCCACAGTAGCATTAGGTTGTTCAGTGGGAGTGGAAGTGGGTTCCATTCTAGCCTTGGGTTTCCCAGTGGAGAAGGTAGAACTGGGTTACATTGTAGCTTTGGGTTTCTCAGTGGGAACTGAATTACTGGTTTCCAAATGAGCACTAGGTTTTTCAGAGGGGAGGGAAGAGGGTTCCATTGGAGCACTTGACTTCTCAGGTTCAGAATTGGAGCATTAGGTTTCTCAGTAACAGGGTAAGAACCGTGTTCCAATGGAGCTAAAGTTCTCTAAAAAGGGGGTGGGGGGAAGAGTAGGTTCCATTGGTGCACTAGGTTTCTCAGTAAGGAAATTAGAACTTGGCTCAACTGTAGCTATAGGTTTCTCAGTGGGAATGTAAGTGGGTTCCATTGGACTATTGGACTTCAGAAAAGGAGGTAGGAATGGATTGTATTATAGCTTTAGGTTTCTCAGTGGGAAGTGAAGTACTGGTTTCCAAAGCAGCATTAGGTTTTCCAGTGAAGAGGGAAGGAGGTTCCATTGAAGCACTAGATTTTCCAGTGGAAAGGGATGTGGGTTCCATTAGAGCACCAGGCTTCTCAGTTTTAGAACTGGATTCTGTTGAGGCAGTAGGTTTCTCAGTAAGGGGTTAAGAAATGGGTTCCAATGGAGCAAAAGTTCTCATTCGTTAAGTGGGTTCCATTGGAGCATCAGGTTTCTCAGTGAAGGTTAAACTGGGTTATATTGTAGCTTTGTTTCTCAGTGGAAATAAAAGTACTGGGTTCCACATGAGCAATAGGTTTTTCTTGGGATTGGAAGTACCAGGTTCCATTAGAGCATTAGGTTTTTCAGTAGGGATGGAACTGGGTTCCATTGTAACTTTGGGTTTTTCCAGTTGGAAGTGATTTATTGGTTTCCACAGGAGTATTAGGTTTTCCAGTGCAGAGCAAAGTGGGTTCCATTGTAGGTTAAGGTTTCTCAGTTGGATGAAGTACTGGTTTCAACAGGAGCACTATGTTTTTCAGTGAGATTGGAAGTACCAGGTTCCACAAGAGTATAAGATATTTCAGTGGGGAGGGAAGTGGGTTCTACTGGAGCATTAGGTTTCTCAGTGGTAAGGGGAGTACTTGGTTCCACAGAAGTATAAGGTTTTTCAGTGGGGAGGGAAGTGGGTTCCATTGGAATACTGGGTTTCTCAGTGGAGAAGGTAGAAATATATTCCATTGTAGCTTTGTGTTTGTTTGGGGGAAAGGGAGAGCTGGGTTTAATTGTAGGATTATGTTTCTCAGTGAGAAGTGAAGCATTGGTTTTGACAGGAGCATTAGGTTTTTCAGTCAAGGGAAATGTGGGTTCTACTGAAGCATTAGGTTTTTCAGTCAAGGGAAATGTGGGTTCCACTGACGCATTAGGTTTTTCAGTGGGCTGGAAAGCAGGTTCCATTGTAGCTTTGGTTTTCTCAGTGCTAAGAGGTGTACTGGGTTCCACAGGAGTATTACGTTTTTCAGTGGGGATGGAAGTGGGTTCCGTTGGTGTATTAGGTTTCTCACTGGAGAAGGAAGAACTGGGTTCCATTGTAGCTTTAGGTTTCTCAGTGGAGAAGGTGAAATTTGGATCCATTGGAGTTTTAGGATTCTCAGTGGAGAAGGTAGAACTGGGTTCCATTGTAGCTTTAGGTTTCTCAGTGGAAAGTGAGGTACTGGTTTCAAATGGAGCATTAGGCTTCTCAGTGGGATGGAAAGTAGTGGCTTTCACAGAAGCATTAGGTTTTTCAGTGGGGATGGAAGTGGGTTCCATTGGAGTATTAGGTTTCTTAGTGGAGAAGGTGAAACTGGGTTCCATTGTAGCTTTGGGTTTTCCAGTGGGAATTAAAGTACTATGTTCCATGGTAGTAGAAGATATTTCAGTGGAGGGGTAGTGGGTTCTATCGGAGCATTAGGTTTATCAGTGGGATGGAAAGTACTGGTTTCCACAGGAGTATAAGGTTTTTCAGTGGGGATGGAAGTGGGTTCCATTGTAGCCTTAGGCTTCTCAGTGGTAAGAACAGAACTGGTTTCGACAGTGGAGGGGGAAGTGGGTTCTATTGGACCATAAGGTTTCTCAGTGGAGAAGGTGAAATTGGGATCCATGGTAGCTTTGGGATTTTCAGTGGTAAGTGGAGTACTGGGTTCCACAGGAGTATACGCTTTTTCAGTGGAGGGGAAACTGGGTTCTATTGGACCATTAGGCTTCTCAGTGGGATGGAAAGTACTGGTTTCGACAGGAGTATAAGGTTTTTCAGTGGGGAGGGCAGTGAGTTCCATTGTAGCTTCAGATTTCTCAGTGAGAAGTGAAGTATTGGTTTCAACAGGAGCATTAGGTTTTTCAGTGGATGGGGTAGTGGGTTCTACTGGAGCATTAGGTTTCTCAGTGGAGAAGGTAGTACTGGGTTCCATTATAGGAATAGGTTTCTCAGTTGGAAGGAAAGTACTGGGTTCCACAGGAGTAGAAGATATTTCAATGGAGTGGGAAGTGGGTTCTATTGGACTATATGGTTCCTCAGTGGAGAAGGTGAAATTAGGATCCATTGTAACTTTAGGTTTCTCACTGGGAAGTGAAGTATTGGTTTCCACAGATGCATTAAGTTTTTCAGTCGAGAGGAATGTGGATTCCATTGAAGTATTAGGTTTCTCAATGGGGAGGGAAGTACTGCGTTCCACAGAAGCATTGGGTTTATCAGTGGGGACAGAAGTGGGTTCCATTGTAACTTTAGGTTTCTCAGTGGGAAGTAAAGTACTGGTTTTCACAGAAGCATTAGGTTTCTCAGTGGAGGGGGAAGTAGGTACTATTGGACCATTTGGTTTCTCGGTGGGATGGAATGTCATGGTTTCCACAGAAGCATTAGGTTTCTCAGTGGAGAAGGTGAAATTAGGATCCATTGGAGTTTTAGGTTTTTCAGTGGAGGGGGTAGTGGGTTCTATTGGAGCAATAGGTTTATCAGTAGGATGGAAAGTACTGGGTTCCACAGAAGCATTGGGTTTTTCAGTGGGGACAGAAGTGGGTTCCATTGGAGTGTTAGGTTTCTCAGTGGAGAAGGTGAAATTGGGATCCATGGTAGCTTTGGGCTTTTCAGTGGTAAGTGGAGTACTGGGTTCCATGTGAGTATAAGCTTTTTCAGTGGAGGGGTAACTGGATTCTATTGGACCATTTGGTTTCTCACTGGGAAGTGAAGTATTGGTTTCCACAGACGCATTAGGTTCTTCAGTCGAGAGGAATGTGGATTCCATTGAAGTATTTGGTTTCTCAGTGGAGAAGGTAGTACTGGGTTCCACAGAAGCATTAGGTTTGTCAGTGGGGAGAGAAGTTGGATCAATTGGAGCATTTGGTTTCTCAGTGGGAAGGAAAGTACTAGGTTCCACAGAATTATTGGGGTTTTCAGTGGTAATAGGAGTACTGGGTTCCACAGAAGTATATGTTTTTTCAGTGGGGACAGAAGTGGGTTCCATTGGAGTATTAGGTTTCTCTGTGGAGAAGGTATAAGTGAGTTCCACTGTAACTTCAGGTTTTTCAGTGGGAAGTGAAGTACTGGTTTCATTAGGATCATTAGTTTTTTCAGTGGAGGGAGAAGTAGGTACTATTGGACCATTTGGTTTCTCAGTGGGATGGAATTTTGTGGCTTCCACAGAAGCATTAGGTTTCTCAGTGGATAAGGTAGAAGTGGGTTCCATTGTAGGTTTAGGTTTCTCAGTTGGAAGGAAAGTACTGGGTTCCACAGGAGTAGAAGATATTTCAGTGGAGTGGGAAGTGGATTCTATTGGACCATACGGTTTCTCAGTGGAGAAGGTGAAACTGGGTTCCATTGTAGCTTTGGGTTTTTCAGTGGGAATTAAAATACTGAGTTCCATGGGAGTATAAGATGTTTCAGTGGAGGAGGTAGTGGGTTGCATTGTAGCTTTAGGCTTCTCAGTGGGAAGTGAAGTATTGGTTTCAAATGGAGCATTAGGCTCCTCAGTGGGATGGAAAGTACTGGTTACGACAGGAGTATAAGGTTTTTCAGTGGGGAGGGCAGTGAGTTCCATTGTAGCTTTAGGCTTCTCAGTGGAGAAGGTAGAACTGGGTTCTATTGTAGCTTCAGATTTCTCAGTGAGAAGTGAAGTATTGGTTTCAACAGGAGCATTAGGTTTTTCAGTGGATGGGGTAGTGGGTTCTACTGGAGCATTAGGTTTCTCAGTGGAGAAGGTAGTACTGGGTTCCATTATAGGTTTAGGTTTCTCAGTTGGAAGGAAAGTACTGGGTTCCACAGGAGTAGAAGATATTTCAATGGAGTGGGAAGTGGGTTCTATCGGACTATATGGTTCCTCAGTGGAGAAGGTGAAATTAGGATCCATTGTAACTTTAGGTTTCTCACTGGGAAGTGAAGTATTGGTTTCCACAGATGCATTAGGTTTTTCAGTCAAGAGGAATGTGGATTCCATTGAAGTATTAGGTTTCTCAGTGGGAAGTAAAGTACTGGTTTTCACAGAAGCATTAGGTTTCTCAGTGGAGGGGGAAGTAGGTACTATTGGACCATTTGGTTTCTCGGTGGGATGGAATGTCATGGTTTCCACAGAAGCATTAGGTTTCTCAGTGGAGAAGGTGAAATTAGGATCCATTGGAGTTTTAGGTTTTTCAGTGGAGGGGGTAGTGGGTTCTATTGGAGCAATAGGTTTATCAGTGGGATGGAAAGTACTGGTTTTCACAGGAGTATAAGGTTTTTCAAAGGGGAGGGAAGTGGGTTCTATTGGAGCAATAGGTTTCTCAGTGGAGAAGGTAGAACTGGGTGCAATTGTAGCTTTGGGCTTTTCAGTGGGAAGGGGAGAGCTGGGTTCCATTGTAGGTTTAGGTTTCTCAATGGGAAGGAAAGTACTGGGTTCCACAGAAGCATTGGGTTTTTCAGTGGGGACAGAAGTGGGTTCCATTGGAGTGTTAGGTTTCTCAGTGGAGAAGGTGAAATTGAGATCCATGGTAGCTTTGGGCTTTTCAGTGGTAAGTGGAGTACTGGGTTCCATGTGAGTATAAGCTTTTTCAGTGGAGGGGTAACTGGATTCTATTGGACCATTTGGTTTCTCACTGGGAAGTGAAGTATTGGTTTCCACAGACGCATTAGGTTCTTCAGTCGAGAGGAATGTGGATTCCATTGAAGTATTTGGTTTCTCAGTGGAGAAGGTAGTACTGGGTTCCACAGAAGCATTAGGTTTGTCAGTGGGGAGAGAAGTTGGATCAATTGGAGCATTTGGTTTCTCAGTGGGAAGGAAAGTACTAGGTTCCACAGAATTATTGGGGTTTTCAGTGGTAATAGGAGTACTGGGTTCCACAGAAGTATATGTTTTTTCAGTGGGGACAGAAGTGGGTTCCACTGGAGTATTAGGTTTCTCAGTGGAGAAGGTGAAACTGGGTTCCATTGTAGCTTTGGGTTTCTTAGTGGAGAAGGTATAAATGAGTTCCATTGTAACTTCAGGTTTTTCAGTGGGAAGTGAAGTACTGGTTTCATTAGGATCATTAGTTTTTTCGGTAGAGGGAGAAGTAGGTACTATTGGACCATTTGGTTTCTCAGTGGGATGGAATTTCGTGGCTTCCACAGAAGCATTAGGTTTCTCAGTGGATAAGTTAGAAGTGGGTTCCATTGTAGGTTTAGGTTTCTCAGTTGGAAGGAAAGTACTGGGTTCCACAGGAGTAGAAGATATTTTAGTGGAGTGGGAAGTGGGTTCTATTGGACCATACGGTTTCTCAGTGGAGAAAGTGAAATTAGGATCCATTGGAGTTTTAGGTTTTTCAGTGGGGAGGGCAGTGAGTTCCATTGTAGCTTTAGGTTTCTCAGTTGGAAGGAAAGTACTGGGTTCCACAGGAGTAGAAGATATTTTAGTGGAGTGGGAAGTGGGTTCTATTGGACCATACAGTTCCTCAGTGGAGAAAGTGAAATTAGGATCCATTGTAGCTTTGGGTTTTTCAGTGGGAATTAAAGTACTGAGTTCCATGGGAGTATAAGATATTTCAGTGGAGGGGGTAGTAGGTTCTATTGGAGCATTAGGTTTCTCAGTGGAGAAAGTGAAATTAGGATCCATTGGAGTTTTAGGTTTTTCAGTGGAGGAGGTAGTGGGTTGCATTGTAGCTTTAGGTTTTTCAGTGGGAAGTGAAGTATTGGTTTCAACAGGAGCATTAGGTTTTTCAGTGGAGGGGGTAGTGGGTTCTATTGGAGCATTAGGTTTCTCAGTGGAGAAGGAGAAACTGGGTTCCATTGTAGCTTTGGGTTTTTCAGTGGGAAATAAAGTACTGAGTTCCATGGGAGTATAAGATATTTCAGTGGAGGGGGTACTGGGTTCCACAGAAGCATTGGGTTTTTCAGTGGGGACAGAAGTGGGTTCCATTGGAGTGTTAGGTTTCTTAGTGGAGAAGGTAGTACTGGGTTCCACAGAAGCATTAGGTTTGTCAGTGGGAAGAGAAGTTGGAACAATTGGAGCATTTGGTTTCTCAGTGGGAAGGAAAGTACTAGGTTCCACAGAATTATTGGGGTTTTCAGTGGTAATAGGAGTACTGGGTTCCACAGAAGTATACGTTTTTTCAGTGGGGACAGAAGTGGGTTCCATTGTAGCTTTGGGTTTTTCAGTGGGAAATAAAGTACTGAGTTCCATGGGAGTATAAGATATTTCAGTGGAGGGGGTAGTGGGTTCTATTGGAGCATTAGGTTTCTCAGTGGAGAAAGTGAAATTAGGATCCATTGGAGTTTTAGGTTTTTCAGTGGAGGAGGTAGTGGGTTGCATTGTAGCTTTAGGTTTTTCAGTGGAGAAGATAGAACTGGGTTCCATTGTAGCTTTAGGTTTCTCAGTGGGAAGTGAAGTATTGGTTTCAACAGGAGCATTAGGTTTTTCAGTGGAGGAGGTAGTGGGTTCCATTGTAGCTTTAGGCTTCTCAGTGGTAAGAATAGTACTGGTTTTGACAGGAGTATAAGGTTTTTCAGTGGGGAGTGAAGTGGGTTCCATTGTAGCTTTAGGTTTCTCAATGGAAAGTAAAGTACTGGTTTCGAATGGAGCATTAGGCTTCTCAGTGGAATGGAAAGTACTGGTTTCGACAGGAGTAGAAGATATTTCAGTGGAGTGGGAAGTGGGTTCTATTGGACTATATGGTTCCTCAGTGGAGGGGGAGAAATTGGGATCCATTGGAGTTTCAGGTTTCTCAGTGGAGAAGGTGAAATTGGGTTCCATTATAGCTTTGGGTTTTTCATTGGAGGGGGTAGTGGGTTCTATTGGACCATACGGTTTCTCAGTGGAGAAGGTGAAATTAGGATCCACTGGAGTTTTAGGTTTTTCAGTGGAGGGGGTAGTGGGTTGCATTATAGCTTTGGGTTTCTTAGTGGAAAGTGAAGTACTGGTTTCGAATGGAGCATTAGGCTTCTCAGTGGGATGGAAATTACTGGTTTCGACAGGTGTATAAGGTTTTTCAGTGGGGAGGGCAGTGAGTTCCATTATAGCTTTAGGTTTCTCAGTGGGAAGTGAAGTATTGGTTTCAACAGGAGCATTAGGTTTTTCAGTGGACAGGGTAGTGGGTTCTATTGGAGCATTAGGTTTCTCAGTGGGATGGAAAGTACTAGGTTCCACAGGCATATAAGGTTTCTCAGTGGAAGGGGAAGTGGGTTCTATTGGATCATACCATTTCTCAGTGGAGAATGTAGAACTGGGTTCCATTGTTGGAATAGGTTTCTCACTGGGAAGAGAAGTACTGGTTTCAACAGGAGTATAAGGTTTTTCAGTGGAGGGGGTAGTGGGTTCTATTGGACCATTTGGTTTCTCACTGGGAAGTGAAGTATTGGTTTCCACAGATGCATTAGGTTTTTCAGTCGAGAGGAATGTGGATTCCATTGAAGTATTAGGTTTCTCAATGGGGAGGGAAGTAGGTTCCATTGTAGCTTTAGGTTTCTCACTAAGTGAAGTACTGGTTTTGACAGGACCATTAGGTTTCTCAGTGGGATGGAAAATACTGCTTTCCACAGAAGTATTGGGTTTTTCAGTGGGGACAGAAGTGGGTTCCATTGGAGTATTAGGTTTCTCAGTGGAGAAGGTGAAACTGGGTTCCATTGTTGGAATAGGTTTCTCAGTGGGAAGAGAAGTACTGGTTTCAACAGGAGCATTAGTTTTTTCAGTGGGAATTAAAGTAGTGTGTTCCATGGGAGTAGAAGATATTTCAGTGGATGGAGTAATGGGTTCTATTGGACCATACGGTTTCTCAGTGGAGGTGAAATTGGGATCCATTGGAGTTTCAGGTTTCTCAGTGGAGAAGGTAGAACTGGGTTCCATTGCAGCTTTGGGTTTTTCAGTGGGATGGAATGTACTGCTTTCCAGAGAAGCATTAGGTTTTTCAGTGGAGAGGGAAGTGGGTTCCGTTGTAGCTTTGGATTTCTCAGTGGGATGGAAAGTACTGCTTTCCACAGAAGCATTAGGTTTTTCAGTGGAGAGGGAAGTGGGTTCCGTTGTAGCTTTGGGTTTCTCAGTGGGAAGGGTACTGGGTCCCACAGGAGTATAAGTTTTTTCAGTGGGGAGTGAAGATCTGGGTTCTATTGGTGCACTAGTTTTCCCAGGCTCAGAAGTATGTCCAAAGTGAGTATGATATTTTTCATAAGCAATGGCAGAACTTGGTTCCAATGGAGCAGTCAGTTTTTCACGTTTAGAACTGGACTTCACAGCCGAGACAGAACCAGTTTCCACAGGAGCAGTAGAAAAGATTTTCTCTGGTATGTATCTGGTCTTTGAGAAAAGTACACTTGATTTCACTGGGAGAGAAAACCTTGGTGTCTCAGCAGCAGTTTCTTTAGGTTTAAAATTGGTCTTAACAGAGGGCATTGAAAAACTGGGCTTCATAGGAGCAGTGGGTTTTTCAGGTTTAGAACTGGACTTTACAGAGTGGACAGAATAACCAGTTTCCACAGGAGCAGTAGAAAAGATTTTCTCTGGTATGTATCCGGTCTTTGAGAAAAGTACACTTGATTTCACTGGGAGAGAAAACCTTGGTGTCTCAGCAGCAGTTTCTTTAGGTTTAAAATTGGTCTTAACAGAGGGCATTGAAAAACTGGGCTTCATAGGAGCAGTGGGTTTTTCAGGTTTAGAACTGGACTTTACAGAGTGGACAGAATAACCAGTTTCCACAGGAGCAGTAGAAAAGGTTTTCTCTGGTATGTATCCAGTCTTTGAGAAAAGTACACTTGATTTCACTGGGAGAGAAAACCTTGGTGTCTCAGCAGCAGTTTCTTTAGGTTTAAAACTGGTCTTAAAAGAGGGCATTGAAAAACTGGGCTTCATAGGAGCAGTGGGTTTTTCAGGTTTAGAACTGGACTTTACAGAGTGGACAGAAAAACCAGTTTCCCCAGTAGCATTAGAAAAGATTTTCTCTGGTATGTATCCGGTCTTTGAGAAAAGTACACTTGATTTCACTGGGAGAGAAAATCCGTGCGTCTCAGGTTTGGATTTGGGTTTCTCATAAGGAAGAACGCTGGATTTCTCAGAGACAAGTAAAGAACTGGGTTTCTTAGTTTTAGAATTGGATCCCTCAACTGGAACACTTGCTTTAAGAGTGAGAGGTTTAGAGATGAAAATTGCAGCCTCATTTCTGACATTCTCGTGCCAGTTGATTGGATAAGAACTGGAATTCTTATAAGGTTGAGATCTGGCCCAAAGTCCAGTCAGTCCTAAAGAAAGAGTTTGCATAAACCTGTTAGACACACAAGTAGCAACAATTGCACTTGGACATTTAACAGCAACTTACCATTCATCAGTAGGCCTGTCACAATTATTACATAATCACCTGGGGCTGGTTGTACAATCCATGTGAAAGTCACACCTTAAGACTCGTAATAGTGTAGATCCAAGTTACAATTTATGCACTACTAATTAAGCGTTGCACCATTAAACTCAGGTGAAATGTAACTCTGCATGTAAATAGTTGAGACCTCTGAACAGACGTAATGGTCTGAAGAAAAATAAAATAAAAGCAAACTAATGTAATGAGATCAATGAGCTCATGTTTGGCGTGACAGACTTCAATCCTTTAGACAGATATGACGTTGACTAGGGATGGGGATTCTCAAGTTATTTTGTAGTTGAGCCCCCTAACCCACAAAAACTTTATCTATAAATTAAAATGCCCATTAAAAATATGTAATACATACAGATCTAATATTTTGTTTTATTCACAAACGTTACCAAGAATGGTTTTAAAATAACTTCAAAAACTGTTTTTCTTTCAGGAAACAATTAAATGAATATGTATTCATAAAAATGGGGGGGAAAAGGGTTTAAGAACTAACAGTAAAACACATTTGCCCTCACCCAGAGCTTACATAGAAACCAATACTGATGGCACGATGGTAACGCACATACATAAACTTGAGTCAAAAAAAAAAAAAAAAAAAAAAGAAACCCTATCGCATTTTTACCATTTCACAACTCCTATTCAGAAAAACAAGTAATGAAAGTTTGCTTTTGACAAAATGCACTCTGCCTGTGTTCAGAGATTTAACACATACTGGTTTGGTCGTTCAACATCTGTCGAGTTTGCTTCACATTTTCATTCCACAAACAAAAGCCGATCCTCGTCTGTTGGTTTGCATGACACCAAGAACCACATTCAAAGAGTAGAATTCAATGAGAATCAAAATATTACAAGTATTACTTTAATATACGTAAATATTTAATATAACGTGACTCTACTTTAGAAGCACAGACGCCATTACACGTCTACTCTCATCCAATCCCGTGATGACGTTCACAGTGCCCCCCAGTGGACTCCATCGTAACTGCAAGATTTGGTAAGAGGTTCAGAGGGAAAAGTGCATTTCAGTGCTGCTCACAGCAGACAAATGTGGTAAGGAAAATGACTTTGCGATATTCAAGTATCACTTTTCTACTTGAGTAGCTGGTACAGAACAAGTACTCGATTACTCTTGCACATCCCTAATGTTGGCATTTACACATTTATATTTGAGAGCACACCAGCAGTGTAACTAGACACTGGCTGATAGGGCTAAAGCCCCGGATCTTTTGTTAATAGCCCCAAATGTTTTTTGGGGGGATTAAATATATAACGCTTAATGTAAATTACATCAGGGTACAAAAGCAACAAGGCAGGCTGAAATTCTGGCTTCAAATGTAAATGAACTTGCATTAATTGACAGTTCGCACTTGCTGTTCGTGCTCAAGTTCATCAGACGAATCATTACGAATGCCTTGAGTGGAGCCTTCTATTTTTTCTGTATCAGAGGCACCGAGGTTTTATTATGCAAGCCTTATTTCTAAATATATAATCTATAAGCCTCACTTCTAATATTCATTTTTTAACAATCCACACACCAAGTAGATTTGAATGCAAGCACTAGTCATCTTGTTTGGTTAATCGGGTTTAGTCGGGAGTCGGTGCGTGGGAATAAAGAATGAGGAAGTTGTTTATTGCAATAAACTCAAAATAGCAGCACAGCGAGCTATAAGCCTAAATAGCACAAAGGTTTTAAAATGCTAAAATTATCAAACAGTCACTACCTGTACTGCTCTGCCCGTGCTGGTTCACATTTCCACGTCATGTGCGTGGAGTTAAACTGCTGCTTCAAACCACCCCAAAGAGGCTATTTAATCTTTAAATGGTTTAGCACTTGTGCGTCAATAATACAAATAAAAATTCACTTAGAGATCCTTAGAGGACAAAAATGTCAGCGTCAAAAAACTGCCATAAAAATATTATATATTAATATTATTTTCCACTTTCATCAACTTTGATTTTTTTTAACCAACATCAGTCCTGATCATAACCACCAAATATTCATTCATTTTCAGGATTTTAACCCTTTAAATGCCAGTTTAAATAATGCCACTTTTTTTTTGTTTTTTTTTTTACACAAAATCTCAATACACGAAACACACTTTGACATCCATACCAACACACACACACACACACTTTTAGCTGCATAATTTATTCAATTGGCCTGCAGTGCTCTTTAATACAGCAAACAGAAAACAGGGGAAAAGCATGTATTTGCTCCATAGGCTAAACATGAGGAAAATGGCGCCATCTGGTGGAAAATATAAAAATTTTAATTTTGAAGCCAGGGCTCCAGAATGAAAGTATAATATCATATAATTCATGATTTTATGCTTTAATGGCACTGGGATCAAATATTTCAATGGGGACATTTTTGTCCTGAAGGTCCTGAGTGTAACTATTTTGTGTATTATAGATGTATTATAGGAACTGAGGTTGAAATATCAAAATTTCCCAAAAAATACACACCTTTGGCAAAATTTATGCCGTTGGCATTAACAGCCAAAATGATAAAATCACAAATGAAAAAGACAAAAATGTCCCGAAGGTCACACAAGGGTTAAAATCAAATGACATTTGAACTTATCTAGCAAAAGGGGGGGCAAAAACACTGTCTTACTGTTTATCAAGCGCTGAAACTGTGCTTTGTTAAAAACTACCTGTAATCATGTTTAATAGTAGTCATAAAACCCAACGCAGGTTTGAGATGCGTTTATAAAATATACTTTGTGAATAAAGTAGAAATATTAGAGAAGGAAATCTCAATATTAGGCTAAATAGAGCATCATCACAACGGCAGAACGGACGCCGAGCCAGCAGCTTCATTAATGCAAGAGATTGATGTGGAGGATGTAGTTAAATCATACATTAGGACAGGATTTAGCAATAAAGAAATCCTTGGTCTTTTGGCTAATCAGCACAGAGTTATTAGTATCCGGACACTGCAGCGGTTCAGTAAATGTAATTTATTCAGAAGAACCAGTCAGTTTCATGCAGTCCTGCTCAGTATTGGGTTTTCCTCTCTAAACAATACTGTAACTGAGGGGATGTTACCACATCTTGATATGGACTTGTATAAATTCACAGCAGCAGTTCCAATTATTTTTCACTTCAACCAAACGTGAGCCTATACAGAGACGGGCCACTTCTCTTTAAATGAATGGGAGAAACTGGAACACCCAACCAAGAAGCACTAGCACCCAGCGGATGTAGAAAGGAAGTCCTGCCTTACAGGTAAAAGAGCCAATCACCATTTAGATATGGACATCGCCTGTCAATCAACTCGAGAACGCACATGCACATTAGCTATACAATTTTTTTTTAGCGTAATATGAGGTAAAGCACAATTTATTATTCCAATATTGCTGATGTGAAATGTGTTCTTTGATCATAATCTTGACCAACTGTTTTTGAGATTTCGGTCTTTCTCCATTCAAGTAGATGGGAGCTGCACTGTCATGACTGGAAATAACCTCCCGAGAGTGTTCCAAAGATGACCGACAGTGGACTGACTTGCTAGAAGGACTTTGGCCTATATCTCATGCCTCCCTTGACAGGCGCCCACATGTTGAAAACTCCTGTACTAATGCACACCTCATACATGAGCAGAGAGCTCGCAAAAACTTCCCACAAATTCAGCTCAGTTATATAGCAAAGTTATCTCCCTGGTTAGTGATGTTGTATGTAAAGACCCAGACGTTCCACTTTGCTGTTGTCCACCACATCACTTTGTTACTTTCCTTTCAGTTTATTCTCAAAATATTACGACTTTAATCTCATAATGCTTCGACTTCACGTAATTTTTACTTTGTTCTCAAAATATTATGGTAAATGACAATTGCCAATTTAAATTGTTAATTACTTTGATTTTATTGTTAGCGTTACTTTCCGCACAATGAGCCAACAAGTTGTAATTCTCTCTTTGATCCTCTGTAATTTAAATGAAAACGTGTTTGATTTGTTTACTGTGCACCTGACGTTTGCTCATATAAAGTCTGAACTGGTGTCAGTGTTGCGCTAAAAAAAAAAAAAAATGAACTTCCTACCTGTCAAATAATAATTATATTAAGTAATGGAAGGAAGATGGGGCCTGGGTATCTCAGCGAGTATTGACGCTGACTACCACCCCTGGAGTCGTGGGTTCGAATCCAGGGTGTGTTGAGTGACTCCAGTCAGGTCTCCTAAGCAACCAAATTGGCCCGGTTGCTAGGGAGGGTAGAGTCTCATGGGGTAACCTCCTTGTGGTCGTGATTAGTGGTTCTCGCTCTCAATGGGGCGTGTGGTAAGTTGTGTGTGGATCGTGGAGAGTAGCATGAGTCTCCACATGCTGTGAGTCTCCGCGGTGTCATGCACAACGAGTCACGTGATAAGATGCGCGGATTGACGGTCTCAGAAGCGGAGGATACTGAGATTCGTCCTCCGCCACCCGGATTGAGGCGAGTCACCGCGCCACCACGAGGACCTACTAAGTAGTGGGAATTGGACATTGCAACATTGGGAGAAAAGGGGGATTTAAAAAAAAAAAAAAAAAAAAAAAAGGTGAAGGAAGGATTCTTCTTATTTTTATATTATAATAAGTACCAGATGACACTGAAGTCTAGCTATGCCCCTGGAGCACACATTATGGGAAAACAAAACTTGGTTAGTGTAAATGTAGCCTAAAGTGGACCAAAGTTGACCAAGACCTGAAGAGACTTGAGTTTGAGTTACTTTAGAATTTTTATATTTTTCATGTAATTTTACCCCTGTGCAATAATAATAATAATAATAATAATAATAATAATAATAATAATAATAGAGTTAAAGCCTCAAGTCATATATCCCCATTTTAACATATGAAGAATGACAACTTAATCAGCCAAATCTCATAATCGTGACAGCCGTAATGCTGATGA
The DNA here is from genome assembly GCF_019703515.2 of Myxocyprinus asiaticus. NCBI lineage: Eukaryota > Metazoa > Chordata > Actinopteri > Cypriniformes > Catostomidae > Myxocyprinus > Myxocyprinus asiaticus. The sequence continues at coordinate 45,449,044 of NC_059371.1, forward strand.
ATCGGGATATGTGTTCATGGGTAGCAGTATGCCAATAAAGTAAGTAAAAATTAAAAAGGGAACCTTTTCGATTTTCTTGTAGCACTTGTCCAGCATCACTCTGGTGAATCACATAGGAGTCATGTTTAATTGGGGAACAGAGCACTGAAAGAAAACTCAAGGTTACAGAGTAGTCAAGTAATAAACAAATTATGTGCATAAAGATAACTTACAATCACTAATCCATTGGTGATACGCATACAATAAAATAATGCTTTTAAAAGAGAACATTTTGACCGCCAGTTCAACCATTTAATTTGGCAGTCTATCCAGGCTTTTTAAAGACTTGCATTGACACAGATTTGCATCACCTGGGCTCCTCATTGGAGTTGTTGACATGGAATTGATCAGTAGTGTCCTGTTTAAACTTGTGTGCTGTTGCAGTATACATAGCTTCAGCTAATATATTGATGTGCTTATTCTATTTCTATAAATGGAAACAATCTAATTTTGTTGCAGAGTATTGCTCATTTGCAGTGTAGATAATCACTAAAGAATAGTTCATCACTGTGAGCTTGATAAGCAGTTTATTAAAACATGAGGGCCCTGTATTAAGACCCATCTTGGACTATCCGACCACAAGTGGTTAGGTGAAACATTTACACTTGGTATTTTAGTATTTACTGAGCTTCAGATGTGTGTGCTTCTTATCTGTGTCATTGCATGTTGATGTCAGACAGACTGATGAAGTCTTGGTTTAGCACAGTGGTTGATTGACAGGTGAGTGGGTGGTACTTCGCTGCAGTCCAGGACTTACTTGTATATTCTTACTAGTAGATTCTTGTGCATCTGCCCATGCAAGTCGTTTTCTCCAATACATGAAATGCACTTTATTTTTCTCATTGAAGTGGCTGACTTTGTCAGTATTAGAACTACACTTTTTTAGTTTTTAGAAAGTAATTTGATTAACATTTTCCCCATGAAGTAGCATAATCTGATTATAGTTTTAAGGAGGTAATTAGAAATCTCTTTGTTGCTTTGAGTAAAGGCCCATTCACACCAAGACTGAACATTTATGCAAATATTTTCTGGTGCAAATGAGTTAGAAATGCATCTAATGATTATGAGTGAAAATAACAAACCTAAAACAAAATTTATGTAGTTCATGAAACATTTGTACCACAAATATAAGCCTGGTCTGTTTTTGAAAATCAATTCATGCACATATATAAAATACTGTATGTGTGTAATATATATATATATATATATATATATATAAACAGGAATGTATTCCTGTGCTCTTTATCTCATCTCACACATGAAAACAATTCAGTGACAATATGCAGTAAAATAAATATAGAAGCTGTGAACATTTTTTTATTGTCTTAATGTACATTATTTAATATGTATAGCATTTATATCATTGTGCCTGTTATTAGGCACAATGATATTACCCTTGCATTAAAAATAGCAGAGATGTTTGGCAATATAGTTTGCATAAAAATAGTCTTTATATGCAATATTTAGCTATGAGTGAAGTCCAAATTAATTGCTGAATCTCACTGCTATCTTCAATGACAGGATAACACAAGCATTCCTGTAACGGTGCTTGTTTGCTCATCATGCACACACACACACAAGAACTATATTTAATATAAATATGCAATAATGAAATAATGTAAAAGCTGTTAAGACTGTGAACCTGTGTTTTTGTAATTTTCTGATGCATCATATTTTATATGATAGCCTACCTGTTTTTACTTCATGTATGTTGTTCCACATGTATTTATATCACTGTACCTTTATATTCCTCAAAATGCATCAAAACCATGGACAGAGTATAATGAAACAGTTATGCCAAATTAGGTAAATAAATGCTTTAATATGCATTAAATATATTATTGTCATGCATTGACAGCTGTATGATGAAAGGTCTGTGCAGTTAAAACAGAATAAATGTGTTTGTAGAACAGCAGCATTTACTGTAAAAGGAGTGAAATTGTTTTTCAGTTTATTCATTTCGGTCTCTGTGTGACTAGACCTTTCATCAGTAGTTCTCACAAATTCATCACAGATTTGGTGTGAATAGTCCTTAACTTTCAGCACTGTAAAAGGATGGGCTAAATGATTTTGAGAAGTAAATTAATCTTCTCTGCAAAAGCAAAATGCAGTAACTAATAACTGGCTCAGCTATGCTCAGTTTCAGAAAAACAGTATTTTATCATTCACATTTAGTTGGACAATCCAACAGTTGGCATAGTTACTGCATTTTGGCTTTGTCATTCAGAACTGTTGTGGGTAGCAATATGCACACAGAGGAAATAAGAACTCAAGAGGCAAATTTCTTTTTTGTAGCATTTGTCCAACATTAGACACATGGAAGTCAAGCTTTATTAAAATGTTATCATTTTAGCTTTAATCCAAAGCGATTAAGAAAATGTGGCAAGCAGTTCATCATAGAAGAGATACAATACTGACCAGTTTCAAGAGAAAGCGAGAGCAGAAGAAAAGAGAAAAAGGCAAAACGTTAGGTTTAGCAGGGCTCCGAGAGGGTCACTTCATCTGTGTTTATTCATGATGTGATATTCAGTGTAACAGGTTATTTAGAGACTGAGGGTTTTAATGTTTAGGACTACAACGAATAAGATCAGATGTCTGACTGGCTCAAATTGAGCTACTCATCAGGGCAAATGGAGACAATAGACTATTCATTTGGAATTGAATGGAATCCAGTGACTCACACCTTCCGGAGTACTGGTGATCATTTCATTACATTCCTCCCCAGTCTAGGGTTGGGGAAGTAGTGACAAATGTTACGATCCAGCACTGCACACAGACCACCAATTCAAGGCATCAAAACAGTGATATTCTTTGTTACACAAAGACACAGGGAAGCAATAGACTTCAGGAGGAGGTCAGGCCAAAATAACAAACAAAAGGAATACCATCTTTAAGAGGGAGTGTTAACTAACTTCACAAAAGAAAACAGATTTCTTGCCTCAACCCCCTGACTAGCATCAAACCCAGGAGAAAACAGTAAATGTCAACAAATGGCACCTTCCTCCCTACAGCTTCCAGTTAATGTTACTCAAAAGGTCTCAGCCTTAACAGGATAGTAAACAAATAAACAAGGATAACTTACTCGAGTAGCTAAAGATGGAGCAACAACATCCTACATTTCAACATGTGCTATAACTCCTTCAACAAGCTAGAAAGCAACATTAGCAGCACATGGTCTGGGACAGGAGAAAAAGAGTCTTTCTTTGCTGGCTTTCTCTCCCTTCAGCAGCCAGTCCTCACCGTTGAGCACCTCTGTGATGATTGATACAGCTGTTGTTCATTAGATCGGCTGAGGAAGAGGAACAGAGACAGAGAGAGAGAGAGAGAGAGAGAGAGAGAGAGAGAGAGAGAGAGAGAGACGAAAGAAAGATAGAGACAAGAAATAAAAATAGAGAGAGAGAGAGAGGAAAGATAGATTGATAGATAGATAGAGAGAGAGAGAGAGACAAGAATGAAAGATAGAGATAGAGAGACAAGAAATAAAAATAGAGAGAGAGATAGAGAGAGAGAGAGAGAGAGAGAGAGAGAGACGAAAGAAAGATAGAGAGAGAGACAGAGAAGATAGAAAGATAGAGAGAGAGAGAGAGAGAGAGACAAGATAAGATAGATAGATAGAGATAGAGAGAGAGAGAGATAGAGAGAGAGAGACAAAGAGATGAAAGATAGAGATAGAGAGAGAGGAAAGACAGATTGACAGATAGAGAGAGATAGAGAGAGAGAGACAAGAATGAAAGATAGAGATAGAGAGAGACAAGAAATAAAAATAGAGAGATAGAGAGAGAGAGAGAGACAGAGATAGAAAGATAGAGAGACAGAGAAATAGAGAGAGATAGAAAGAGAGAGAGAGAGACAAGAAATAGATATAGATAGATAGATAGAGAGAGAGAGAGAGAGAAGAAGAGAGAGAGAGACAGAAAGAAAGATAGAGAGACAGAGAGAGAGATAGAAGAAGATAGAGAGAAGAGAGAGAGAGACAGGAAAGATAGATTGATAGATAGATAGAGAGAGATAGAGAGAGAGACAAGAATGAAAGATAGAGATAGAGAGAGACAAGAAATAAAAATAGAGAGAGAGATAGAGAGAGAGAGAGAGAGAGAGAGAGACGAAAGATAGAGAGACAAGAAATAAAAATAGAGAGAGAGAGAGAGAGAGAGGAAAGATAGATTGATAGATAGAGAGAGAGAGATAGAGAGAGAGACAAGAATGAAAGATAGAGATAGAGAGAGACAAGAAATAAAAATAGAGAGATAGAGAGAGAGAGAGAGAGAGAGAGAGAGAGAGAGAGACGAAAAAAAGATAGAGACAAGAAATAAAAATAGAGAGAGAGAGAGGAAAGATAGATTGATAGATAGATAGAGAGAGAGATAGAGAGAGAGAGAGACAAGAATGAAAGATAGAGATAGAGAGAGACAAGAAATAAAAATAGAGAGAGAGATAGAGAGAGAGAGACAGGAAAGATAGACTGATAGATAGAGAGAGAGACAGAGAGAGAGAGAGAGACACGAAAGAAAGATAGAGAGAGACAAGAAATAAAAATAGAGAGATAGAGAGAGAGATAGAGAGAGAGAGAGACAAGAATGAAAGATAGAGATAGAGAGAGACAAGAAAGAAAGATAGAGAGACAGAGAGAGAAGAGAGAGACACGAAAGAAAGATAGAGAGACAGATAGAGAGAGAGAGACAGGAAAGATAGATTGATAGAGAGAGAGAGATAGAGAGAGAGAGACAAGAATGAAAGATAGAGATAGAGAAAGAGAGACAAGAAAGAAAGATAGAGAGACAGAGAGAGAGAGACAGGAAAGATAGATAGACAGATAAAGAGAGAGAGATATAGAGAGAGAGACAAGAAAGAGAGAGAGAGAGACAGAGAGACAGGAAAGATAGATAGATATATAGATAGATAGATAAAGACAGGAAAGATGGATAGAGAGAGAGAGAGAGGAAAGACAGAGAGATAGGAAAGATAGATAGAGAGAGAGAGACAGGAAAGATGGATAGATAGATAGATAGATAGAGAGAGACAGAGAGACAAGAAAGAAAGATAGAGAGAGAGCCAGAGAGAGAGAGAGACAGGAAAGACAGATAGATAGAGAGAGAGACAAGAAAGAAAGATAGACTTTGACTTATAAAAACACATTAATTTACAACATTAAGAAACCAAAAGAAATTTTTTGTATAATATTACATACTATTACCAATTAAATACCAGGTTCCCTGATTCACTTATAATTACCAATGCCCCTCCAACACCCCATCTCCATTCAAAATAAGGAACATTATTAGTATGCCGATAGTAAGTATATTCAATGATCACTCTTGATTTCACCAAAGACTTAAATAGGGTCACCATATTTACATCCTCGCCAGCATTTTTACACTGATGTGTCTTAAAAATTGCAAGTTTAGCTTGCCCTATTAAAAAATTGGCAAGTGTACACTGTTGCTGCCAAGACCTCTTATATCGGCAACCCAATATAAATAGACTATTGGTATATGAAATACCCAGTTTTACAATAATTTTCCCCAACAATTCAAACAATGAGCAGAGTCGAAAACACATGAGAAACAGTGTCAAGTGCATTACAAAAGGGACATATTGGTAGAACAGTCTCATTAAGCTTTGAAATAAAAGAGTTTGAGGGAACAATGCAATGCAGTAACCTCCACTGAAGGTCCCCACATCTCTTAGAGATAGGAGGTTTGTACAGTAATCTCCAGGATGGATATACCTCATCAGAAATAGATAGCCAAGACCTCCATTTAGTATCTGGTCTTTGCTTCAATTGCCCTAGATGTACAGATTTGACACAAATATGATATAGAAAAAAATTTTCAACTCAATAAAATACCAAATCCCCATAACCTTTCAGCAAATTAATCCCTCCATAATTCTAACCAAAGTTAGCCCAACTTGGTCAGCAAATTCATGTACAGTTCTCCACTGGCCTTTCGTTAATTCCATAACTTTGGTGATGCCAGCATTCAAAAATTTGGTAATTAAAGATGGTGATACATTAAATGGTATTTCAAAAAGGGATTAAAAAAAAAGTGGTTCTGCAATACAATAATGCTCATCCTCTTGTCTTAGCAGTTTAAAACAATCCCAAGATTTGATTACTGATACATAGAAACTGAAAGGCAAACAATGTGTCTTCTCCACAAAGGATTTCTGCATTAGGAACAACTGCTTGTCAAGACCAATTCCTCCAAAATTCTTGAGTATATGCAGACCAAAAACAACCCAAGGCACTTGATCTGAGTTTTTGCAGTGTATGCAACCTCATTGCCAAAATTTTAGATGATAAATTTATTAACCCCTGCCCTCCCTCTGCCACAGGAAGATAAAGGACACCTGGAGGAAGCCAATGGCAACCATCCCAAAAAAAAAAAAACAAATGCTTTTTGAACACCAATAAGTAATTCTTTAGGAGGATCTAACACAGTACATTTATGCCATAGCATTGAAGCTGCCAAGTTGTTAATAGCCAAACATCTCCCTCTATAAGAGAGTTGTGGAAGAATCCATCGCCACTTCTGAATTCTGCAAATCACCCGATCAAATAGTCCTTCCCAGTTCTTTTCTGTGTAACTATTAGTCCCAAAATAAAGACCAAGAACTCTAAAGCCATCTCGGGCCCATCTACATTGCTGTGGTAGCTGGGGAGGTCCTGCGCCCTGCCAGTCTCCCAACAGCAAGGATGCACATTTCCCCCAGTTAATACATGCAGATGAAGCTTGCCAAAATCGATCTAAGGTAAAGATCAATCTTGTAACATCTTCAGAGTCTTTTATAACTACCGTTATATCATCTGCGTAAGCTGTAAGTTTAACTGGATCGGCACTGGGGAAACTGGGAACATTAAAACCACGTAACTGCCTCCTAAGTGAAACCAGGAGAGGCTCAATAGAAATTGCACACAGAAGACCTGAAAGAGGGCACCCTTGCCTTATTCCCCTGGTTACAGAGAAAGGCCTAGTTAAGGAACCATTAAGACTTAACATGCTGTAAATGTCATTATATAACAATTTAATGAGAGAAACAAAATAAGGACCAAAACCAAAAGCTTCTGGGGTCATAAATAAATACCGATGATCCACCCTGTCAAATGTGGAAACCACCCTGTCAAACCAGTGAAAGAAAACCAATGTCCAAATTGTGCATTTGTGCAACTGTAATAATATCTCTCAACAAAAAGAGATTATCAAAAATTGACCTTTTGGGGACACAGAATGTTTGATCTTTATGAATGATTGATGCCATATATTTTTTAAGTCTATTAGTCAATGCTTTTGATAAAATCTTAAAATCAGCACAAATCAATGATACCGGACGCCAGTTCTTTAGACACATAAGATCACCCTTTTTTGGAATTAGTGTTAGAATTGCCCTTCGACAACTCAAAGGAAGAGTTCTTTGATAAATGCATTCAAGAAAAACATCATACAGGTCTTGTCCAATTAAATTCCAGAAAGACTTGTAAAATTCTGCTGAAAGACCATCCAGCCCAGGTGATTTCCCAGAACACATCTCCTGAACAGCTTGTGAAATTTCTCCAAATGATAAAGGACTGTCTAAGTCATCACGTTCCTCATCAGATAGCTTAGATAGGTCACATAACAATTCGTCAGCAGCTGCTCAGTCGCATGTCTCAGAACAGTATAAATCCTCATAAAATGAAAGAGCATAACGTTGAATTTCCCGTCGGTCAGTTGTAACCACCACATGGAATCTTCAACTGATGAAAGATCTTCTGTTCCCTTGACCTTTTTTCAGGTCCAAAAAAGAAAACTGTTGGAGCATCCATGTCATTCAGGATGTCATCCATGTCTCGTTCCTCCAATAAATTCTTTAAAAGGAGCTTATCTCTTGCAACAGAGTCAATAAAAGTTGAATTATTGTGGGTACAGTCACTGCTTTGCCCAAGGATGTCTTGTTCAAGAGCCTTCATTTTTTCTTTGAGGACTCTAGTACTATGTGCAGTGTACTGCTGGCAAAAAGTCTTAATTTGCGCTTTACCGATGTCCCACCATTGACTCAGAGACTGAAAATTACATCTCTCCTCTCTCCAAGTTTTCCAGAAAAGATTAAAAGAGTGAATAAAGGTGCAGTCCTGCAATAATCTATTATTAAAGTGCCAATGTGATTTTAAAAATCTAGGAAATGAGACAGAAACTACAATAGATAAATAGTGATGATCTGACAGAAAATATGGCGAAATCGAGCTATTAAAAAACCTACTCCTATTGCCTTTCTCAACATAGAAATGATCTAGCCTAGCCCCTGACATATTATTAGAATTAGCTTTTAACCATGTGTTCTGTCTAACCCCAGGAAAGGCCTCCCTCCACAAATCAACTAAATTATGATCATTTATTAATTTCTTTAAACTCTCAGCAGAAGATGGCTGTCATGTGCATTTTGTTGATTCATGTCTTTTATTTTGAAATGTTTAGTTCCTGTTTCCCTTCTCATGTGATTCCTGTTTTCCCTCCATGTTCATGTGTCATGTTGTCATTGGTTTATTGTTTAATTATCTTGTTACAGTTCTGTTTGTTCATTGGTTTATGTTCCCCCATGTCCATGTATTTTAGCCCTCATGTTCACCATTATCTATTGTCAAGTATTGAATGTGAATGCAGATGTGAATGTAACTTTGTTGTCAAGCCATAGTCAAGTCTAGTTTATGTCAAGTTCATGTTTTTGTTAGATCATGTATATGGTTAGGGTTTTTGGATTTCACTTATATAATAAACTGCACTTGGGTTCTCTACACTTCATCATCGTTTTCATCATTGCCAGCAGCCAGCCTTCGTTACAGAATACTTGACCGAACTATGAACCCAGCAGTTCGACTCATACGGCTACGTCAGGGGAATCATCCCCTGGAGGAGTACGTTGAGGAATTCTGCGGTCTAGCCTGCCAGGTGGACTTTAATGAGGTTGCCCTCAAACACTGTTTTAGATTTGGACTGAATGAGTCCATTTTTTTTTTTTTTTTTTTATGCCTGGCGGTCACTGTTCCATCAGTCTGGCTCAATATATCGACCTCGCCCTACAGATCATTGGTTCCACGTTCACTGTGGGGGAGGCGGATGCCGAGCCAGAGTTCCACGTCATGGCCGCCAAGCCAGAGTTTCATAAGGGAAGTGCCATAAGGGAAGAATAGAAAAGGCAGCCCCAAAAATCACCCTATTAATGAACATGGCCCTATTAATACTTCTTTTGACAAGTTTTTAATCTTTTTTTTTTTTTTTAATCAGCGCTCGCATGTTTCTTGAGTCTGTATCGTTTAGGCTGGTCGAGCTCCTCCAATGAAGCCTTTCTCAGAGCCATAACACAAGAGTCAACAAAAAGTTGCAAATCAGAGAAATACTTCTCTAATTTTGGTCTTCGCTGATTGAAAGAGCTGTCAAGAACATCGTTAATTTGTTGTACCGTATAATAAGGTGGCTTCATTAGAAGGTTACATTTTTTTTCTGCAGAACTTCCTTGTGAACTGACATCAGTGAGATAATCTACAATATCAGATCCCTCACTATCAGAATCAGCATCTATAGACTGAGTCTCACCTCTTTCGGTGAGCTGGTCCAAGTTACTCTGTGACAGGCCAACAGATGCTTGCGAGTCCCATGACTCTCCAGCTCCCGCGAGCTCACCTGGCTCCCCTGTGCACTCTGGGTCGCTGGTTCCCGCAGCGGCGGTCTCTGTTCCACCGCAAGCCCCACTGCTGACATTATCACGCTCACTAGCGTTCACTGAACGTGTTTCTGCACCCTCAGCATGACTGTTTGCTGCATGCTCATTCGGATATTCTTCGTCTTTAGTCAAAGAATCGGATACAGCCCGCTGATCAGTTTTATTATCTACATCCTGATTTATATTTTCCGAAGTAGAAGCCACTCGCTCCAGAAATATATTAGGTTCCGTCTCATTTTGTTTAGCCACCTTATTAGATGGACATTTTTGTTTTGTGACCAAAAATCCCACAAGAAAAACATTTGAGTCCGTGCTGATAGAATTTTTATAATCTTTACCTGACCTATTTCACTGCTAATAGCAGTCAAACAATCTTCAACAGTGATAGATTCATCTGGTATACATTTACAGCCATTCCGGGTGGTTAAAGTAGCAAACCTGTCAGAGTCTGCCGACATTTTCACAACCCCTAACAGCTAATTAGAAATAACTACAAACTAAACTAAATTATTACAGAAATAGGAAAAAGGAAAAACTCACTCAAAAAAGCCGCCACATGCTCAAACACTCACATGCTCCTCCCAGTCAATCCACACATGCGCTCAGAGAGAGAGATAGAGAGAGACACGAAAGAAAGATAGAGAGAGAGACAGGAAAGACAGATAGATAGAAAGAGAGAGATAGAGAGAGAGACCCCAATGCATACCATTATAAAGCTCTAAAATACCAAGAGCTGAGTGAGGCGAGTAGTCCCCTCTGCCAGTTGGTGCTGAGACTGACTGACCTCACTACTGCAGAGATCAGACAACCTCAGGACAATCTCACACACACAATCATTCGGACCAACCAAATTCTAAACACAGAAAAGGACAAATACATCACCAATTGGACAAACACCATTAAAAATCAACACAAATTGGAATGTTATTCTGCACTAAATCGAGAGTACACCGTGGCAAACTACCTGAGCACGGTGACTGAAAATTAACAACATATTTCCCAAATTTATTAACTATATCCCAACTGAAAAACTTCCTTTTATCCGCGGCGACAAAGCTGAATGTGCAAATATAGCTGCAAGATTTGTAGCATCCTGCCGTCTCCAGAGGGACAACCACAACTAATGAATGAGCATTCGATCAATTTATTATTAAAAATGTAACCCCCCCAATCACACCGCAAATGCCTCATTACACATGAATGTAGAAAATGTTTAATTCAGTTTATAAAGTTCACTAGTTAAAGTTAACTTGATACATAATTGATCATAATCATTTTTATTATCTGTTTTTCTTTAGTGATTTTCAATGTTTTTCCTTTTATATTGCTTGTTCAAATCCTAATTCAATTGTTCTAAACTATTTTCTAGACCGGGCACTCAAGGAACTGTATGGGATTAAAAGCAAGCAGGAAACCGCACACCCTGAGGCCATGTTCATTGTGACCGGGGACTTTAACAAAGCCAACTTCAAGTCAATAGCACCTAAATACTACCAACACATCAGTTTCAACACACGAGGGGACCGGGTTTTGGACCATTGCTTCTCTCCCTTCCGGGATGGCTACAGATCCCTCCCCCACCCGCCATTTGGCAAATCGGACCACTCTTCCATTCTGCTTCTGCCCACTTACAGGCAGAAATTGAAACAGGAAGCACCCGCCCTCAGAATGATCCAGTGCTGGTCGGACCAATCAGATTCTATGCTACAGGACTGTTTTGATCATGTGGACTGGGAGATGTTCCGGTCCGCCTCTGATGACGACATCGAGCTTTACGCTGATAGCATAATGTGTTTCATCAGGAAGTGCATAGATCATGTAGTGCCGACCAAAACTAAACGGATCTACCCTAACCAGAAACTGTGGATTAATAGCGATGTTCATGCAGAACTTAATGCGTGGACCTCCACTTTTAATTCCGTTAATGCGGAGGAGCATAAACAAGCCAGTTCCACAAAACTATCAGAGCAGCAAAACAAGCCAGTACAGGAACAAGACTGAAGGACAGTTTAACACCACCAACTCTAGAAGCATGTGGCAGGGAATTAATATCATCACAGACTTTAAAGAGAATAAAAACTGCCTCTCTCCTGGGTGAGCTAAATACTTTTTATGCTCGTTTCGAGGGAAATAACACCGCCCTTGCAGAGAGAGCTCTCACGGCCGAAGCTACAGAGGTTAGTTCACTCTCCATCTCTGTAGCGGATGTAACCCGATCCTTCTGACGGGTGAATATCCATAAAGCCGCGGGTCCAGACGGCATTCCGGGCTGCGTCATCAGAGCGTGCGTGGACCAACTGGCTGGTGTTTTTATGGACATTTTCAACCTTTCCCTCTCTTTGTCTGTAGTCCCCACATGCTTTAAAACGTCCACCATTGTGCCTGTACCAAAGCAATCCAAAATCACTTGCTTAAATGACTGGCGTCCTGTTGCTCTGACCCCCATCATCAGCAAATACTTTGAGAGACTAATCAGAGATTACATCTGCTCTGTGCTGCCTCCATCACTAGACCCATTGCAGTTTGCTTACCGCAACAACCGCTCCACTGATGATGCCATTGCATCAACAATACACACTGCTCTCTCCCACCTGGAAAAAAGAACACTTATGTGAGAATGTTGTTTGTAGACTACAGCTCAGCATTCAACACCATAGTGCCCTCCAAGCTTGATGAGAAACTCCGGGCTCTGGGCTTAAACAGCTCGCTGTGCAGCTGGATCCTAGACTTCCTGTCAAGCAGACGACAGGTGGTTAGAATGGGCAGTAACATCTCCTCATCACTGACCCTCAACACTGGAGCCCCACAGGGCTGTGTTCTCAGCCCACTACTGTATTCCCTGTACACACATGACTGTGTGGCAACACATAGCTCCAGTGCCATCATTAAGTTTGCTGATGACACGACGGTGGTAGATCTGATCACTGACAATGATGAAACAGCCTACAGAGAGGAGGTGCACACTCTGACACACTGGTGTCAGGAGCACAACCTCTCCCTTAACGTCAGTAAGACAAAGGAGCTTGTGGTGGACTTCAGAAGAAAAGACAGAGAACACAGTCCCATCACCATCAATGGAGCACCAGTGGAGAGAGTCAGCAGCTTCAAGTTCCTGGGCGTCCACATCACTGAGGAACTCACATGGTCCATCCACACTGAGGCCATTGTGAAGAAGGCTCATCAGCGCCTCTTCTTCCTGAGACGGCTGAGGAAGTTTGGAATGAACCGCCACATCCTCACACGGTTCTACACCTGCACTGTAGAGAGCATCCTGACTGGCTGCATCTCCGCCTGGTACGGCAATAGCACCGCCCACAACCGCAAAGCACTGCAAAGGGTGGTGCGAACTGCCAGACACATCATCGGAGGTGAGTTTATCTCCCTCCAGGAAATATATACAAGGCGGTGTGTGAAAAAAGCTCGGAGGATCATCAGAGACTCCAGCCACCCGAGCCATGGGCTGTTCTCACTGCTTCCATCAGGTAGGCGGTATCGCAGCATCAGGACCCGCACCAGCCGACTCCATGATAGCTTCTTCCCACAAGCAATCAGACTTTTGAACTCTTGATCGTTCACGATACATATATCGGCACCGCACTTTATTACTCTTACTCTTATATCTCACACTGGACTGTCATAATTATATTTCTCTTAACAACACACTGGCATCTGACTATCAACCGACAGCCTGAACGTCAATACAGTACAATACAACCTTACTGCACATTTATATATATTATTTTTATTGTATAATGTGTATTCTATATTGTGTGTATTGTATACTGTACATTGAATGTTATTATTTGTATATTGTGTTGTGAGTAATTATGTGTATATTAGTTTTGTAAATTGTTTTGTGTAAATCTGATGTTTATTGTAAATTGGTATATGCTTCATCACTGTCATGACTGCTATGTTGCTCGGAACTGCACCCAAGCATTTCACCCACTGTTTATATGGCACTTGTGTATATGGTTGAGTGACAATAAAGTTATTTGATTGATTTGACCAGTGTAGCCCAATTTCTGAACGAATGACTCTTATTAGCCAGTTCTTTTCAGTCTGTTTCATGTTGGTTTATCTATCATTATGTGGACTCTCCACAGACATAGTAAAATGATTTTTATACTGTATGAACTATAGATTCTATCCCCTAACCCTAACCCTACCCCTAAACACATATACACACACACACACACACACACACACACACACACACACACACACACACACACATGTTGGTGCAGCTATCATTATGAGGACTCTCCATAGACATAATGATTTTTATACTGTACAAACTATAGATTCTATCCCCTAACCCTAACCCTAACCCTACCCCTAAACACTACACACACACACACACACACACACACACACACACACACACACACACACACACACATGTTGGTGCAGCTATCATTATGAGGACTCTCCATAGACATAATGATTTTTATACTGTATGAACTATAGATTCTATCCCCTAACCCTAACCCTACCCCTAAACCTGACCCTCACAAAAAACTTTTTGCATTTTTACATTTTCAAAAAAACAATTGAATATGTTATTTCCCTTGTGAGGACCACCCAAAAGATCCTCACAACCAGAAATGTCCTCACAGAACAGGTTGATTCTCAATACTTGGTCCTCACAAGTATAGCAAAACCTGTACACACACACACACACACAGTAGTTAAACAACATCATTATGTAATACACCCAAACACACATACATATTATTGGGGAAACTAGTGGTTTGTCATTCCAAAAAGGTTTATTTTGTGATGTGTGGGTCACTTTCAAGCTCTAGTTAACACATTGAATAAAACAGGCTGTTTAATATAAATATACGATCATAATTTTTATCGTCACAATAACATTGAATCCACACGAGCAGGTGTCACGCGGTGCGCACACTGAAGAATGGCAGAGCTCTTATGAACGAGTCCAGTTTAGTGTTGAAGACATCACTCTGTAGAGACTCGCCCAACACACACAGCGGGTTCCTCACTATATACTCCACATACAACTACAAACACAGAGAGAGAATTACTGTAGTACACAGTCTGACAGTGCAGTATCTGTAGTGTACACTATACTGTCTCTTACAGTGCTGTATCTGTAGTGTACACTATACTGTCTCTTACAGTGCTGTTTCTGTAGTGTACACTATACTGTCTCTTACTGTGCTGTATCTGTAGTGTGCACTATACTGTCTCTTACAGTGCTGTATCTGTAGTGTACACTATACTGTCTCTTACAGTGCTGTGTCTGTAGTGTACACTATACTGTCTCTTACAGTGCTGTATCTGTAGTGTACACTATACTGTCTCTTACAGTGCTGTGTCTGTAGTGTACACTGTACTGTCTCTTACTGTGCTGTATCTGTAGTGCGCACCGTACTGTCTCTTACAGTGCTGTATCTGTAGTGTACACTATACTGTCTCTTACAGTGCTGTGTCTGTAGTGTACACCGTACTGTCTCTTACAGTGCTGTGTCTGTAGTGTACACTATACTGTCTCTTACAGTGCTGTATCTGTAGTGTACACTGTACTGTCTCTTACAGTGCTGTGTCTGTAGTGTACACTGTACTGTCTCTTACAGTGCTGTATCTTTAGTGTGCACTATACTGTCTCTTACAGTGCTGTATCTGTAGTGTACACTATACTGTCTCTTACAGTGCTGTATCTGTAGTGTACACTATACTGTCTCTTACAGTGCTGTGTCTGTAGTGTACACTATACTGTCTCTTACAGTGCTGTGTCTGTAGTGTGCACTATACTGTCTCTTACAGTGCTGTATCTGTAGTGTACACTATACTGTCTCTTACAGTGCTGTATCTGTAGTGTGCACTATACTGTCTCTTACAGTGCTGTATCTGTAGTGTACACTATACTGTCTCTTACAGTGCTGTATCTGTAGTGTGCACTATACTGTCTCTTACAGTGCTGTATCTGTAGTGTGCACTATACTGTCTCTTACAGTGCTGTATCTGTAGTGTACACTATACTGTCTCTTACAGTGCTGTATCTGTAGTGCGCACCGTACTGTCTCTTACAGTGCTGTATCTGTAGTGTACACTGTACTGTCTCTTACTGTGCTGTATCTGTAGTGCGCACCGTACTGTCTCTTACAGTGCTGTATCTGTAGTGTGCACTGTACTGTCCCTTACAGTGCTGTATCTGCAGTGTACACTGTACTGTCTCTTACAGTGCTGTATCTGTAGTGTACACTATACTGTCTCTTACAGTGCTGTTTCTGTAGTGTACACTATACTGTCTCTTACAGTGCTGTATCTGTAGTGTACACTATACTGTCTCTTACAGTGCTGTTTCTGTAGTGTACACTATACTGTCTCTTACAGTGCTGTATCTGTAGTGTACACTATACTGTCTCTTACAGTGCTGTGTCTGTAGTGTACACTATACTGTCTCTTACAGTGCTGTATCTGTAGTGTACACTATACTGTCTCTTACAGTGCTGTGTCTGTAGTGTACACTATACTCTCTCTTACAGTGCTGTTTCTGTAGTGTACACTGTACTGTCTCTTACAGTGCTGTGTCTGTAGTGTACACTATACTCTCTCTTACAGTGCTGTTTCTGTAGTGTACACTGTACTGTCTCTTACAGTGCTGTGTCTGTAGTGTACACTATACTGTCTCTTACAGTGCTGTATCTGTAGTGTACACCGTACTGTCTCTTACAGTGCTGTGTCTGTAGTGTACACTATACTGTCTCTTACAGTGCTGTATCTGTAGTGTACACCGTACTGTCTCTTACAGTGCTGTATCTGTAGTGTACACTATACTGTCTCTTACAGTGCTGTGTCTGTAGTGTACACCGTACTGTCCCTTACAGTGCTGTATCTGTAGTGTACACTATACTGTCTCTTACAGTGCTGTGTCTGTAGTGTACACCGTACTGTCCCTTATAGTGCTGTTTCTGTAGTGTACACTATACTGTCTCTTACAGTGCTGTGTCTGTAGTGTACACTATACTGTCTCTTACAGTGCTGTATCTGTAGTGTACACTATACTGTCTCTTACAGTGCTGTGTCTGTAGTGTACACTATACTGTCCCTTACAGTGCTGTGTCTGTAGTGTACACCGTACTGTCCCTTATAGTGCTGTATCTGTAGTGTACACTATACTGTCTCTTACAGTGCTGTGTCTGTAGTGTACACCGTACTGTCCCTTATAGTGCTGTATCTGTAGTGTACACTATACTGTCTCTTACAGTGCTGTGTCTGTAGTGTACACCGTACTGTCCCTTATAGTGCTGTTTCTGTAGTGTACACTATACTGTCTCTTACAGTGCTGTATCTGTAGTGTACACTATACTGTCTCTTACAGTGCTGTATCTGTAGTGTACACTATACTGTCTCTTACAGTGCTGTGTCTGTAGTGTACACCGTACTGTCCCTTATAGTGCTGTATCTGTAGTGTACACTATACTGTCTCTTACAGTGCTGTGTCTGTAGTGTACACCGTACTGTCCCTTATAGTGCTGTTTCTGTAGTGTACACTATACTGTCTCTTACAGTGCTGTATCTGTAGTGTACACTATACTGTCTCTTACAGTGCTGTATCTGTAGTGTACACTATACTGTCTCTTACAGTGCTGTATCTGTAGTGTACACCGTACTATCCCTTATAGTGCTGTATCTGTAGTGTACACTATACTGTCTCTTACAGTGCTGTGTCTGTAGTGTACACCGTACTGTCCCTTATAGTGCTGTTTCTGTAGTGTACACTATACTGTCTCTTACAGTGCTGTATCTGTAGTGTACACTATACTGTCTCTTACAGTGCTGTATCTGTAGTGTACACTATACTGTCTCTTACAGTGCTGTATCTGTAGTGTACACTATACTGTCTCTTACAGTGCTGTGTCTGTAGTGTACACCGTACTGTCCCTTATAGTGCTGTATCTGTAGTGTACACTATACTGTCTCTTACAGTGCTGTGTCTGTAGTGTACACCGTACTGTCCCTTATAGTGCTGTTTCTGTAGTGTACACTATACTGTCTCTTACAGTGCTGTATCTGTAGTGTACACTATACTGTCTCTTACAGTGCTGTATCTGTAGTGTACACTATACTGTCTCTTACAGTGCTGTATCTGTAGTGTACACCGTACTGTCCCTTATAGTGCTGTTTCTGTAGTGTACACTATACTGTCTCTTACAGTGCTGTATCTGTAGTGTACACTATACTGTCTCTTACAGTGCTGTATCTGTAGTGTACACCGTACTATCCCTTATAGTGCTGTATCTGTAGTGTACACTATACTGTCTCTTACAGTGCTGTGTCTGTAGTGTGCACCGTACTGTCTCTTATAGTGCTGTTTCTGTAGTGTACACTATACTGTCTCTTACAGTGCTGTATCTGTAGTGTACACTATACTGTCTCTTACAGTGCTGTATCTGTAGTGTACACTATACTGTCTCTTACTGTGCTGTATCTGTAGTGTACACCGTACTATCCCTTATAGTGCTGTATCTGTAGTGTGCACTATACTGTCTCTTATAGTGCTGTTTCTGTAGTGTACACTATACTGTCTCTTACAGTGCTGTATATCTGCTGTAATGTGTCTCTACAGTTTGGAACACTGAGGTCTGTGTTCATCACTAGTTTGATGCCCGTCGGAGTTTCATAGTAATGCAGTTTATAACGACTGGTCTGGAACGTCATGAATCCATCTTTCCTGAAGCACTTAGTCAAGGACACGCACACAAATACACACTTCAGACACACAAACACTTAAAGAGCAGAGCTGTTGAAGGATACATGTCCAGTGGACTCATTTTACTGACGAATGATCGGATGGAGAACAGCATTCCGTACATCAACTTAAACTCCTGATCACAAATACAGAAAGAGAGAATCAATAAACAGTCTTCAAACACACAGAGCTGTTCATGTCTGTTACATGTGTGTATGTGTACCTCATCCTTGGAGATTCCCGCCTGTTTCTTGCGGTTCCATTCGCTGTAATGAAGGCAGGTGCCGTTGCGGTCAAATATGAACAAGTTATGAACCGTCATCTGAGAGATATTAGACAGAACACAAGATTATTGTGATGAGGAGAGTTTACCTTCACTGACACACACACAGTCTGGTACAGTGTTGCCATATGGAAACATAATTTTCCTTCACTTTCTCACTACGACAAAATGCATTGTTGGAAATGAAAGAGTAGTCTTTAAAGAAACCAATAATATGCTGTTTTAAAACCACACGGCCTTTGATTTTCTCTTCCAGTGCTCCTCAAAGTGTTATTAAACACATCAGGATGTTTTTCTTCACAGATAAACTAATTTCACACAGTTTTGCTTTAAATGACCTGTTACTACAGTTATCTATTTCCCCATTAGGATTATTTTTAGACTGTGGCATCAATTATATTGATGCTTTAACCTTTGTGCGAACTTCGGGACATTTGTATCTTTTTCATTTGTTTTTTCGATAATTTTGGCTGTGTTAATGCCAACGGCATACATTTTGCTACACAAAATAGTTACACTCAGGACCTTCAGGACAAAAATGTCCCCATTGAAACCCATTAAAACTGTAATATTTGATCTCAGTGCCATTAAAGCATAAAATCATGAATTCTATGATATTATAATTTCATTCCAGAGCGCTGGCTTCAACATTTACATTTTAAATATTTTCCACCAGATGGCGCCATTTTTCTCATGTTTAGCCTATGGAGCAAATACATGCTTTTCCCCTATTCTCTGTTTGCTGTATTATAGAGCACTGCAGGCCAACTGAATAAATGATGCAGATAAAAGTGTGTGTGTGTGTTCGTATGGATGTCAGAGTGTGTTTTGTGTGTGTGTGTGTAAAAAACAACAGTGGCATTATGTAAACAAACGGGCATTTAAAGGGTTAAAATCCTGAAAATGAATGAATATTTGGTAGTTATGATCAGGACTGATGTAACTCAGTGAAAGTGGAAAATAATATTAATATATAATATTATTATGGCAGTTTTTTGACGCGAACTTTTTTGTCCTCTAAGGACCTCCGAGTAACTTTTTTAAATTGATGCACAAAGGCTAAAGGAATATTCTGTGTTCACTACAAGTTAATCTCAATCGACAGCATTTGTGTCATAATGTTGATTACCACAAAAATTAATTTGGACTGGTTCCTCCTTTTTCTTTAAATGTGTGTTCCAGTGAGACACTTACAATGGAAGTCAATGGGGTCAATCTTTAGAGGTTTAAAGTCAGAAATGTGAAGCTTTTAATATTATATAAGCACTTACATTAATTCTTCTGTTAAAACTTGTGTATTATTTCAGCTGTAAAGTTGTTTAAATCGTCGTTTATTCTTGATTACAGGGCTGTCATGGCAACGAAGTTATAAAATTGTCTCTATCTTTCCACAGATGCGGTTAGTAAGTGATTGTATCACAGTAAAATCATGTTAACACACATATTGTTTATGTCTTGTGTCTATACTTTTGAAACAGTGAGTATTTTAACGTTTATGGACTGTCCCCATTGACTTCCATTGTAAGTGCGAAACAATGCGGATGAGCTCGACTAAGAAGAGCAATATTGAAGTATAAATTATAATAATTCACTCAGCTTGAGTAGTTTCAAATGTGTGCCATGTATACATTCAAAGAAACTTGAATTTAATTAGAGAAATTTACAACTTTTTTTTAGGGGGGGGAAATAGTTTGACAATTTTCATATGGCGACATTTCCCAACACTCTCCCCATTTAATGCTTCTCAAAATCTCGTTTTATTGGCTTATTCTAGCAATTTTATGCCATAAAATCAAATGGGAGAAAAACAATTTCAGTGTTTGAACATGAGAGATACACACATGTTGAATGGTGAACATCACGCCTGCTTTTATCTCTATTATTTGTGTCTGATTTGTATTTTATTCGTGTTTTTGCAGTAAATGTGGATGAATTGTATTATTTACCTTACGCACAGCTTCCGCTCCGAGAGTGACGCGGCACCTGCCTGAACGTATATCACAAACTCGCTTCTCCAATACACCACACACAAGCATAAATCAACTACAACACCGTATGTTATTGTGTAAATTATGTACTAAACATGTATGCGGTAGTGTTTTATGATCTGTCAGGCAGTCATGGGTGTTTAACACAGGCATATGTGCGGGCTCCTCGCGCGGGGTCCTTCAGGAATAGTGCTAAATAAAGATGGCGACGGCCGCAGCGCTGCAGTTTCATGCTAAAGTTTCACATTTAAACGATTATAATGATTTATTTCCTGACTGGACGAGCAGAGAAGTCAGCACAGGGGTAAGAAACATTAAGAGTAATATTATTAATATCAAATGATTGAGTTACGATAAAGATAATCGTATTTATTTTGATTAAACTCATTGAATGATGCAGCAGATCGTGAAACGGAATAATGAACTCATTAATTTTTTACCTTATGAGTATTTACCTCATTAATATTAATCTCATGAGTATTTGAAACGGAATAATAAACCCATTGGTTTTTATCCCATGAGTGAACCCAGAGGCGGAGATCTTTGGCGGTTTTATCTTGAATATAGACCTTATTCACGCTAGCGCCATATTTAATTTTTTTAAAACATTTAGTAGTTTTGTAGATCTTTTTTTAAAGAACAAAGATCAACAAAACAAAAGGTCAAACTTTATTTTACAGTTTCTAAGTTACTGTGTATTTACGTAAGTATACTACTAAGTAATTTTAAAGGAATATTCTGGGTTCAATAGAAGTTAATGGGAATGAAAATGAGGCTGTGAGGGACAGACTGACAGTCTCTACAAAGTGGATTGTTCCGTGGTCAAAACATTGATAAAATATCTGTCCAAGAACATTCTGTATACAAAGAACTCCAGACAATATCATTAGAAAAGTTACAGGGAACTGTTGAGGAGAGACTGTTAGAATACGTGCTTTAGAGGTAAATAAATGAGCGCTCCACAGGATACTGGATCTGTTCAAGTTTTGTGAGGTTGGTTTATTACATCTGTTTAAACGAGATATTTGGATATCTGCAGATGGTATATGATATTAGTTTTATTGATATTTGCTTTTTATCATTAGATAAGACAGTTAAAGTTACAGGGAACTGTTGAGGAGAGAGAGGGAGAATGAAACAGATGAACACTTTAACATTATGAGCTCAAACGTGTCTGTCGCGGCTCTGATATGTGAATCGTTTATTAGACACTCTGTTTCACACCGGTCTATTATTGTAGTAACACGATGACACGTAACAACAAAACAAACCGTGACTGGTCGTTTACATGTCTCAGTCACTTCACATGCAAGCAGGTGATTTTCAGCGGCCTCAAGAAAAACAAAACGACCAAACCGGAAATTTATCAGTGGTGCAATAATCAAAAAAGTCAGAATATCGTCCGATTTATCGGCCAAAATTATCGGTTTAATAATTCTGGTTCAGAGTCTCATAAATGGAAATGATATCAGAAATAAATGTGATCTTGTTGTCTCTGTTGGGTGTGTAGACCACCATCATGGCGGTGGAGTTTGATGGTGGAGTTGTGATGGGTGCTGACTCCCGCACGACCACCGGGTGAGACACATGATTATTTAATTGTGTTAACAGATGTAGTCCGGTAGTGTCAGATATGGACGCACAGAAGATCTTGTAACAGATGTTTTAATGTGTTTTTGTGCAGTGCTTACATTGCCAACCGTGTGACAGATAAACTCACGCCCATCCACGACCGGATCTTCTGCTGCCGCTCGGGTTCAGCGGCCGACACACAGGCCATCGCCGACGCCGTCACCTACCAGCTGGGCTTTCACAGGTACTAGAGCAGACGCGAGTGAATGCTCAGGATGTTCAGCTTCTCCAGTGTGTTAACTCATGGTGTGTGTGTGTGTGTGTGATTCAGTATCGAGCTGGATGAAGCTCCTCTGGTCCAGACGGCTGCGAGTCTGTTTCGGGACATGTGCTACAGATACAGAGAAGAGCTGATGGCCGGGATCATCGTGGCGGGCTGGGACAGACGCAGAGGTGGACAGGTACAACACAAATTCAGTAACTCCTTACACCCTGAAGGCAAGATTGACCTTCTAACAGGCACAGAAAAGAAATGCTCATAACTTACCTGACAAAAATGTTTTATACTGATACTACAAAGGAATCAAAAGTTACAGCTTTGAAACGCTGCTTACTGTAAGTGTCCAAAAACCTCTCCAAGCAAGTATTCAGGCGTTTGTGCAGATCAAGCAAGTGGTTGTTGAATAAAACCATTTTATATATATATATATATATATATATATATATATATATATACACTACCAGTCAAAAGTTTTGAAACACTTACTCATTCTTTATTATAATTTCTTTTTCACATTTTAGAATAATAACAACACTTATTGGCTGCTTTTCTTTATTATTTGGTCCAAGTCAACGATTTCCAAAACTTTTTGGAAACAACACTGTGAGACGGATGATTTGAGGACAGTGTGTTTTTATTTTTTAGCAACTGTTACTAATCAAAAAAAATTATTTTTTTAAAAATCACACATTTTGGGGCCTGGGTATCTCAGCGAGTATTGACGCTGACTATGACCTCTGGAGTCACGAGTTTGAATCCAGGATGTGCTGAGTGACTCCAGCCAGGTCTCCTAAGCAACCAAATTGGCCAGGTTGCTAGGGAGGGTAGAGTCACATGGGGTAACCTCCTCGTGGTCGCTATAATGTGGTGATAAGAAAGCCACGTGATAAGATGCGCGGATTGACGGTCTCAGAAGTGGAGGCAACTGAGATTCGTCCTCCGCCACCCGGACTGAGGCGAGTCACTACGCCACCACGAGGACTTAGAGCGCATTGGGAATTGGGGAGAAAAAAAAAACATCACACATTTTATAGAAAAATAATCACTAAATAAGTCAAACCAAGACAGCTGACTGTTGGTTTCAGCAACTGTAACTTTAAAGACATTAGAAAAAAAGTGTCATTTTTGGCTCTCACATTATCAAAAAAACATCACTAGTATGTAACATGTAGTATGAAATCGATTTTACCATTAGAAGAATGTTTATTTATTTAAACTTGAATCAAATGAATAATTAATATTGACTGTCATGTCACGACTGCTATGTTGATCGGAACTGCACTCAAGAATTTCACACACTATTGCACTTGTGTATATGGCTGTGTGACAATAAAAGTGATTTGATTTGAATCATTTAAATCAAATGAAGTGCTTTTATACAGAACCTCATTGGAGTTATTTTGTCAAAGTGCAGCGTAATGGAGCATCACAGATGTGAGATCACTGTGTGTGTGTTCAGGTGTACACGGTGCCCGTTGGCGGGATGTTGACCAGGCAGCCGGTGTCTGTCGGTGGATCTGGCAGCAGTTACATCTACGGCTATGTGGATTCAAACTACAAAGTTGGAATGAGCAAAGAAGAGTGTCTGAAGTTCACTGCCGGAGGTGACACCACAAATATTGCTTTATTTTATCCTTGACAGTTTATAAATTGCATGTTCGTGTATCTTCATGGTTCTAATGCCTCCATGTTCTGTCTGTCTGTAGCGTTGACTCTGGCCATGGAGAGAGACGGCTCCAGTGGAGGAGTGGTGAGACTGGCCGTCATCTCTGAACAAGGTGTGGAGAGACAGGTCATCCTCGGGAACCAGTTACCACAGTTCTCCATCGTCTGAATGCCACGCACACTGATCTGTCAATTAAACACGTTTCTGTAGATCAAATAAACATGACTTCAAACTGTGTGGTGTAAATGGATTTTATTTCAAGCTTAAAGATGCAAAGTCAGTGTTTTTGATGAAATACAGAATGGACTTTTTAGGCATTTAAAGTGAATTTGAGCTGGCACTTTTATCAAAATTGACTTGGAATGAAACTTTGCAGTTAAATTGTAAATTATAGACTAAACAAATGGTGAATCTGTCAAAGAAAATGTTAAAAGCTGTGGCAGTCATTTTCTCAAACAAAGCAGCAAACGGTTTTAGATTTGAGTTTTAAACTGCATCAGACCTACAACCCCCACATTAATGTTTAATCACATACAGGTGCATCTCAATAAATTAGAATGTCGTGGAAAAGTTCATTTATTTCAGTAATTCAACTCAAATTGTGAAACTCGTGTATTAAATAAATTCAATGCACACAGACTGAAGTAGTTTAAGTCTTTGGTTCTTTTAATTGTGATGATTTTGGCTCACATTTAACAAAAACCCACCAATTCACTGTCTCAAAAAATTTGAATATGGTGACATGCCAATCAGCTAATCAACTCAAAACACCTGCAAAGGTTTCCTGAGCCTTCAAAATGGTCTCTCAGTTTGGTTCACTAGGCTACACAATCATGGGGAAGACTGCTGATCTGACAGTTGTCCAGAAGACAATCATTGACACCCTTCACAAGGAGGGTAAGCCACAAACATTCATTGCCAAAGAAGCTGGCTGTTCACAGAGTGCTGTATCCAAGCATGTTAACAGAAAGTTGAGTGGAAGGAAAAAGTGTGGAAGAAAAAGATGCACAACCAGCCGAGAGAACCGCAGCCTTATGAGGATTGTCAAGCAAAATCGATTCAAGAATTTGGGTGAACTTCACAAGGAATGGACTGAGGCTGGGGTCAAGGCATCAAGAGCCACCACACACAGACATGTCAAGGAATTTGGCTACAGTTGTCGTATTCCTCTTGTTAAGCCACTCCTGAACCACAGACAACGTCAGAGGCGTCTTACCTGGGCTAAGGAGAAGAAGAACTGGACTGTTGCCCAGTGGTCCAAAGTCCTCTTTTCAGATGAGAGCAAGTTTTGTATTTCATTTGGAAACCAAGGTCCTAGAGTCTGGAGGAAGGGTGGAGAAGCTCATAGCCCAAGTTGCTTGAAGTCCAGTGTTAAGTTTCCACAGTCTGTGATGATTTGGGGTGCAATGTCATCTGCTGGTGTTGGTCCATTGTGTTTTTTGAAAACCAAAGTCACTGCACCTGTTTACCAAGAAATGTTGGAGCACTTCATGCTTCCTTTTGCTGACCAGCTTTTTAAAGATGCTGATTTCATTTTCCAGTAGGATTTGGCACCTGCCCACACTGCCAAAAGCACCAAAAGTTGGTTAAATGACCATGGTGTTGGTGTGCTTGACTGGCCAGCAAACTCACCAGACCTGAACCCCATAGAGAATCTATGGGGTATTGTCAAGAGGAAAATGAGAAACAAGAGACCAAAAAATGCAGATGAGCTGAAGGCCACTGTCAAAGAAACCTGGGCTTCCATACCACCTCAGCAGTGCCACAAACTGATCACCTCCATGCCACGCCGAATTGAGGCAGTAATTAAAGCAAAAGGAGCCCCTACCAAGTATTGAGTACATATACAGTAAATGAACATACTTTCCAGAAGGCCAATAATTCACTAAAAATGTTTTTTTTATTGGTCTTATGATGTATTCTAATTTGTTGAGATAGTGAATTGGTGGGTTTTTGTTAAATGTGAGCCAAAATCATCACAATTAAAAGAACCAAAGACTTAAACTACTTCAGTCTGTGTGCATTGAATTTATTTAATACACGAGTTTCACAATTTGAGTTGAATTACTGAAATAAATGAACTTTTCCACGACATTCTAATTTATTGAGATGCACCTGTATCTGCTATGAAATGACTAAAACTAAATGTTATCCTAAAGTTAGGACATGTTTTAGGATGCTTGTGTAATACCTGTTTCCTATCTAGAGTACAGATCACTTAGGAAATGTTATTGTTATAGGTTTTCTCCTAAATGAAATCCTTCCTGAAATCACCATAAAAGCTAAATATGATTCTAGAGATGGGATGTTTCTGTGATATGGCCCAAGCGGTTTCATTCTGATAACATCAATATTCTTAGCTATCTTTGCTGTAGAAATCATATTGCTCCGATTTCAACAGTTTACCATCAATGAGTACTGAGCTATGAGTTCCCTATATGTTTTTATAATGGCAAGACAAACTTTAATGTTTGAAGACATTTCTGAACATTTGAACTAGTTTTAAAAGTTTGAAGTTTGCTGGTTATACAGATATTACAGTAAAACAAACAGCCAGCTAGATAGATACTGTAGATAGACAGACTGTCACATAAATAGGCAGATAAATCATATACATACAGTACTGTGCAAAAGTCTTATGCACATAATATGTTTCACAAAAGCATTTGTCTTAAGATGGTTATTTATATCTTCAGCTTTAGTGTGTCAATAGGAAATATAAATGTTAGACTCCCAAACATTACTTTTGCAAATAGAAAAGAATAGAATAGAAGAACAGGGAGCCCTGCAACAGATGTCATGGCCCCCACAGAGCCCCCACTGAACATCGTGTCAGTCTGAGATTACATAAAGAGACAGAAGCAACTGAGACAGCCGAAATAGATAGAAGAACAGGGAGCCCTGCAACAGATGTCATGGCCCCCACAGAGCCCCCACTGAACATCGTGTCAGTCTGAGATTACATAAAGAGACAGAAGCAACTGAGACAGCCGAAATAGATAGAAGAACAGGGAGCCCTGTAACAGATGTCATGGCCCCCACTGAACATCGTGTCAGTCTGAGATTACATAAAGAGACAGAAGCAACTGAGACAGCCGAAATAGATAGAAGAACAGGGAGCCCTGCAACAGATGTCATGGCCCACACAGAGCCCCCACTGAACATCGTGTCAGTCTGAGATTACATAAAGAGACAGAAGCAACTGAGACAGCCGAAATAGATAGAAGAACAGGGAGCCCTGCAACAGATGTCATGGCCCACACAGAGCCCCCACTGAACATCGTGTCAGTCTGAGATTACATAAAGAGACAGAAGCAACTGAGACAGCCGAAATAGATAGAAGAACAGGGAGCCCTGCAACAGATGTCATGACCCCCACTGAACATAGAGTCAGTCTGAGATTACATAAAGAGACAGAAGCAATTGAGACAGCCGAAATAGATAGAAGAACAGAGAGCCCTGCAACAGATGTCATGTCCCCCACAGGAAGAGAACTGAGATGGAAGCAACTGAGACTAAATAGATAGAAGAACTGTGGAGAATTCTCCAAGAAGCTTGGAACATCCTATCTGCCAACAACCAAGAAAAACTGTGTCCAGGTGTATCTAGGAGAATTGGGGCTGTTTTAAAGGCAAAGGTGGTCACACCGAATATTAATTTAGCTTTTTTATGTTTACTGGACTTTGTATGACATTAAGTGATAAATGAAAACTATTTATGTCATTATTTTTTGAAAACATCCTCACTATGCAACATTTTTCACAAGTGCCTAAAACTTTTGCACAGTACTGTATATATAGAGCGCGCGAGAGAGATCAGCCTAAAGCAGATAAAGCCTTGAGTGGGTTTGTATGCATTTGAATTTTTGACAGTTCGGAGTTTGAATTAATGAGCATAGACCTTATTCACAGTAGCGTTATCTTAGATTCTTGATGGGAATGACACATAGGCTGTGAGGGATAGACGCAGAGTCTCTTCAATGGGCTGTACTGCCGTTTAAAGTGTTTTTGGATCATTCCGTGGACAAAACATTGAAAAAATATCTTTCCAACTCCAGACAACAAAAGTTGTGGAAAATCGATGTGATCTAGGAGTTTATACAGCTTTATACCTTGCGTGCCATTGAAAAGATGGTTAGCCTATCCCTCACAGCCACATTTCCATTCCCGTTAAATAAAAAAATAAAAAAGATTGCACTACTGTTAATAAAGTTTATTCCGTTGGCCATTTCTAAACATTCCATCAATGTAAGTCTGTTGGACTTTTCCCATTTTTGATTGACCGCTGTGCGAAAACCGTAAGTCTGATCAGTTGGCACACTATTCGAGAACCATCTGAAGGTCTGCGCTAAGTTTGGTGGATGTAGCTTGAAAGCTCTTGGAGGAGTTCAATTCAAATTTTGCTCTTTGTTTAGGGATTTTGAAAAGAAGAAAAAAATATAAAAATTTGTAGAATAACAGTATGTCGGCTTCATCAAACTACCATAAGCATATGAGATATGTAGGTCGACATTTAAGTGTCACCTCAGTCAACACTTAAGAATCAGTCTTAGACTTTGCTGAATGTTTCTTTTAGCATCTTTATAAAAAGCTCCTACTCTTAAAGAAGTCCTACTCTTAGCTAAGAATTTTTTGACACTTAAGTCAAAGCTTAAGTCAATTCTTAGGAGCATTTCTGAGAAGTTTTATGCATACAGCCCCTTATTTGACTCGTAATTCAAAAATCCCTATTCTAAAAAACCCACAGTAAATTCCTGAGGGAACCTATAGTGAATTAGCCTTCCGGGTTTGCCGATAAATTGGAATCACGGCTGAACAACTCCACTGAACATATAATATCTTTAAGGGATAATTTACTGACTTTGAATCAGTGATAAATATTGAATAGTTCAGAATTTACGGATGTGTTTATGTCCATCGTTATCGAATAAAAAGTGTCTCACTCCAGAGTGGCTGAGGAGGGCAGGTCGCTTTCCACCTGGCCTATCAGAGAGTAGGCTCTCTCATAGGCCATGCCCCTCTCTCCCATCTGCCACTTCCCAACCACCCACTCATTCCCCATCCTCTCCTCACTCTCCTCTCTCAGAATCAGACTGTAGCGAGCTGTTCTTTGCTCTTGATTTATCCTCCAGCTTTCCATTTCTACTCATCCATCGGTCTCCTTTTCTCTGCTAATCACTCTGAACAACGTCTTCCTGAAAACGTCCCCGCGCATTATCTGTCCTGCATCCATTTATCACTCTCTACCTCTGCTATGGACACCAGTTCTATTTTGGTAGAAACATCTCTTCCTTCAGTTCCTCCTTGTAGATCCCTCATTCCACGTTCATCATCCCGCTCATCTTTTTTGGAGATGTAGAGGACACTCCGGAACACGGCTTGCACATCTTTTATCTGTTCTAAGGGTAAAAACGTCACTCTTTCACCCTTGTTGTCCACTCCTTGTGCTGACATGATTTCAGTGCACCTGTACACCTGTAATGTGACCCTACTGCAGTCTGAGCGGGTCGAGATATGGCGCTTGAGTCAGCAGTAAACTGCAAGGTAGTTTTTTAGGAGCCAGAGGAACAGGATACAGGAAGCAAACAAACCCAGCAAATAACCACCAGCACTATGGCAACATCCTTCCATCCACCACCCAAGCATCTGTGCCCTCAGTCCAGTTCAGCTAGCTGCTTGTTTGGGTGGTTTTTGGCAGATTGGTTGGGGCAGATATTGATCCAATTGTGGTTTGTGGTTGGGAATGAGCAGTAATTGGTCCAATATTTGGTAGTTTTGGTCAAGCAGCTTGTGATCCAGTTGTGGTTTGTGGTTGGGGCAGATATTGATCCAATTGTGGTTTGTGGTTGGGAATGAGCAGTAATTGGTCCAATGGTTGGTAGTTTTGGTCAAGCAGCTTGTGATCCAGTTGTGGTTTGTGGTTGGGGTCGATCAGTATTGGTCCAGTTGTGGTTTGTGGTTGTGCTTCAGCAGTAATTGGTCCAATGGTTGGTAGTTTTGGTCAAGCAGATTGTGATCCAGTTGTGGTTTGTGGTTGGGGCAGATATTGATCCAATTGTGGTTTGTGGTTGGGAATGAGCAGTAATTGGTCCAATGGTTGGTAGTTTTGGTCAAGCAGATTGTGATCCAGTTGTGGTTTGTGGTTGGGGCAGATATTGATCCAATTGTGGTTTGTGGTTGGGAATGAGCAGTAATTGGTCCAATGATTGGTAGTTTTGGTCAAGCAGATTGTGATCCAGTTGTGGTTTGTGGTTGGGGCAGATATTGATCCAATTGTGGTTTGTGGTTGGGAATGAGCAGTAATTGGTCCAATGATTGGTAGTTTTGGTCAAGCAGCTTGTGATCCAGTTGTGGTTTGTGGTTGGGGTCGATCAGTTATTGGTCCAGTTGTGGTTTGTGGTTGGGGTTCAGCAGTAATTGGTCCAATGGTTGGTAGTTTTGGTCAAGCAGGTTGTGGTTTGTGGTTGGGGTTGAGCAGTTATTGGTCCAGTTGTGGTTTGTGGTTGGGGTTGAGCAGTAATTGGTCCAATGACTAGCTGTTCGGGTAGGGTTGTAATTGATTCAGTAGTTGTTTGCAGTTTTGGGTTGGGATGTATCAGGTTGGATGGTGTTCTTGATTGTTTGTGAGATGTCTGATCATGTTGATTCGGTGGTGTCTTCAGTGGGAATATGTATTGAAGGTTCTGTTGAAGTGACTGCTGGGAGAATTGTTGTCAAGGAGTACTATGAGGATTCTGTCCAAATGTCTGTCAAGAAATCTGACCGGATGTCAATCCAGGACTCAACTGTGTACAGTGTAGTTGGCAGCCAGGTACTGGGAGAAGGGTTGTGGGTGGATGGGATAGTGTCTGATTCAGCAGGCATTTCAAAACCCATGTCTCCTCTGCGATAGAGTGATGGAGGATTTGTAGGTTCTGGTGGGCAGAAGACATCTTTCTTTAGGTTAAAAATGCTCTGTCTGTTCAGGGGTGGCAGCCCGGCACACACTACATTTTCAGCAGTTTGAACAAACTCGTCTTCATTTGGACCTTCGCGTCTGTAAACATTATGTTCCTGGTCCTTCAGGTAGCTGTGGAGGGATCCAACTGCACAGCTAAAGAGACATGTATTGTAGGACAGGAAAACATATGGTAACTCAGGTTTGGAGGAGAAGAACTCAACAGGCATGAGCCACTGTTGTTCTCCAATTCGAATGTCTTCAGGCAGTTGGAAGACACACGCTCAAGGAGGTGAGGTGGGAGGGCAGGAAGGTTATTCCGAGAAAGGTTAATGACCTCCAGAATGGAGGCAATTCACTGGCGTCAGGCCAGGAGCACAACTAAACACCCTTCCACCCAAACCAGCCAACCTATTACCCGACAGATGCAACACACTCAAGTTTTCTAGAACTGGACCTGAGAGAAACACACACAGAGATAGGGCTCAGTAAGTCTGGAGATGTTCACTACAGAAAAAAAATTACTGTTGATTTAATGGTGAAAAGTGTAATTCTGTTTGGTGTTGCTAGTAAGGGTGGGATTCTGTTACAAATCACGATTTTTGAGACAAACTATTTTAAAATCATTCTTTAAATCAGAATTTTATCTGAACAATTACGTTTAGCTCAATATGATATATATACAGTAGGTATAATATTTGTGCCGAGTTCCACACAAACTGGTTTTCTCTCCAAGAAGTTTTGTCTTTTTAATTCTTTACATTTAGTCCTTTAATGCACCACTGCTACAGGGACTAAACGACTGAACGCAAAGTGCCATAGTCGTGTTCAAACTCACCGCATTCAATAATGCATTTCAAGACAGTCACTGTCGGACGTCAAATCCTCAGCTGTGATCAATGTTCCTGTTATTTCGCATAATCCACATGTTAATTTGTGAGATGCTGTGGAGAGTATTTTTCAGGAGTCGTTGTAGTTATTTAGTCTATTTATTTGTTGAATATCCTTTAGGGTCCATATATCCCAATGAAACACTTCTGATTGGGGTCAGATGGACAAAATGCAGCCTAATTAAACATGGGTTCCTTAACACTGACTAGTCGACACATAGTTCAAGGAAAATCTAGAACCCCCCTACAGTTTCAAGCTTTGAACTGGCAATCCTCTGACTACTAGTCTAGATCTTTAACACTGATGTCCCATCAGCTCTAGCGCTCATGCGTCTCTCTTTACCTAGCAGTTCCAGCTCAGAGACTTGATTGAAGCTCAAGTCCAGCTCATGCAGGTGTGTGAATCCAGAGTAAGCAGACCAGCAGAGGGAACTGAACTGGTTTTGTGTGAGAACCAGAAACTGTGTGTGTGGATCGATCCCTTCAGGAACAGCTGTTAGACCCTGACTCACACAACTCACACGTGGCCGATGGTCCTGATTCCTGCCGCTCTCACAATTATTGCCACTATGACGCAAAACTGCATCATGAAGAAGAGGAGGGTGATGATGATGGCTGGAGTAAATGAAGATGGTTCAGGTTTGAACAGTTCAGAGTAATCCCACGAAACCTGTCAAGAACATGTCCAGGTCATATTTTACACCAAAAGCAAAAGAATTAAGAAATTATATTATATATAAATAAAAAATTCACTAATTAATTGACAAACACATTGTGCCACAATTTTTAACTACTACTGTGAAAAAAAGTAATATATTTTAAATTGTAAAGAACATTTATAAAGAATAATTGCATGTGTACACCATGGTAATATTTGTTGTAATGAATTTAATTTAAGGGTGTTTCTTTAACTTTAGATACTTTTTGCACTGTGCACTTCTAGAAAGTAAAGTCTCGTTTAAATGTTTCACACTCTCACTAGTTGATTTAATGTGTCTACTCTCCATGTCCATCAGTGTGTGTTCATGCATCACAGGAGATTTATGTCATTCAAGTCATGGAAACTCATTTCCAGCACATCTCAAATTCTGTATTGTGTTCAATAGAATTCTGTGCTGGAAATTACGCTGATGGAAACTACATTTTTAATGTTTTTCAAATAAAATGACTGACTCCTTTGTCTTGCTGAGACTTATTTCATAGATAACATTTGATGTGTCCTAAATACACACAATTAAATCAGATTTTAACACTTTTTACAGCTTGATCAATAAACAAGGGATATTTCCCTTGATTTTTCATAGTTTTGTTCCATATTTCAAGCTTGAGATGATTTTTGCATGATTTTCATTATTTAATATTGATAGTCACAAGACTAAAATAGTCGAATCTATACATAAAAGACACTTAAAAAGTACCAAAAATAAATTATGTAAGCCTGGTAAAAAGTTTCCAATTCAGTTCTAATGAGACCTTCATATAACAAAAAGTTTGTTTTAATAAAAATCAACTCCTGGGACATTAAAGTGCCCAAAGTTGAAGAAATACTCATCTGCTAATATACTTAATTGATAAAGTATATAATTGTATATAATCGTAATGATAAGATTTTTTTTTTTTTTTTTGCATTAGAGTAATACAAATCGAAGAAATTAGCTCACCATAAAAATGAAACCAGTTACCTGACAGACACAACACACTGAAGCTCTCTAACGCTGGACCTGAGTGACACACACACACACACACACACACACACACACACACAAAAGGTAATTCTAATCATTTCTGCAGTTTTGTAAGCTGGTGTAAGTCTAATGATCAGTGTAAACAAATGTCAATGTGATTTTCATGTCAGTGTCAGTGTTTGTACCTGTCAATGCTGCTGTAGCTGGTGTTGTCAGAGCTGTATATGTCTTCAGCTGTAGGGATGGACACAATATAAGGCCATACATTGGGATGGAGAAGGCTGTGTGCTCAGCTGAATCCAAAGCTCTATCTCTCTTCCTCAGTGTAAAACAAAACCACAAACTGCTCTCCATTTCACAGGATGTACTGCTGCACATCACACTATAACCCCCTTAATGCAGAAAACACATGAACTGAATTCCATGTACAATTGCTATAAGGTTTCCTGGAAGAATGTGAGATGTGAAAATAATGAGCAATAATGAAGCAATAAAACCGAGTACTGAATCATTTACTTAAGATAACAATATTTTACAATTTTCTGAAGAGAATATGAGCAGCATTTACCTGTGAAATACTGCCACAATGTTATGGAGTTATGTCATATGTTTACTATAGCTTCAACCAGTCAGCAGATTCATTCAGAAGATTAATGTGTTAGAGACACACATCAGAACGTTAGTGGAGGTCAGTGAGAAAGAGAAGTCAGTAGATACTGTTTCGGATGCGGGTAGAACAGCGAGCAACACACACACTTTGGTTCTGGCTGTAGAACCTCCGCAGCAGGGCGTTTGGGTGACGTCTCGGCGGCATACTCGCCCAGCAAAGCAACACCACTCTCCCATTCCTGTTAGGGGTTCATGTTTAAAAATCATGTTTAAAAAGCCCTAATAATTGGTGATTCTATTGTAAGGAACGTGGAAATAGAGACTCCAGCCAGCATTGTTTAATGCATTTCGGGGGCTCGAGCGACTGACATCAGATCAAATATAAAAGTCCTTGCTAATGCTAAGTGTAGATTTTCTAAGATTGTTATTCATGTCTGCACTAACGATGTCCGGCTTCGCCAGTCGGAGATCACTAGAGATAATGTTAAAGAGGTGTGTGAACTTGCAAAAATGATGTCAGACACTATAATTTGCTCGAACCTCCTCCCTGCTTGTCGTGGTGATGAGGTTTATAGTAGATTAGAGTCAATGAACGGCTGGATGCCTGAGTGGTGTCCGGAGAATAGCATAGGATTCATAGACAATTGGAAGAGTTTTTCGGGTAGACTTGACCTGCTAAAGAGAGATGAACTCCATCCCTCCAGGGAACGTTCCATCCCTCTCTAGTAATTTGGCTCATAGTCTTAATAATGATCAGGAAGCAGACAAACTGGTTAATCCGAACGTCTGCTAGCTGCCTTGAGACGTCACACAGTTCACATAAACTACAACACATAGAGACTTAAATATCATATAAAGACTGTGTCTGTTCCCCAAACTGCCAAACACAAAAATCACATGAAGTCATATAGAAAATTTTTTATTAATGTCAAACTTGAAAATAACAACAACAAAAAAAGTGAAGATAAACATCATATAAAGGTAGGGCTCCTAAACATTAGATTGCTTTAATCCAAATCACTAATTGTAAATTAAATTATTACAGATCATAGTTTGAATTCACTCTGAATGACTGAAACCTGGCTTAAACCGGATGAATATATTAGTTTAAATGAATCTATTCCCCCAGGTTATTGTTATAAACATGAACCTCGTCTGAAGGGTCGAGGAGGAGATGTTGCTACAATTTACTATGAAGTTTTTGGTGTTACTCAGAGGACAGGATATAAATTTAAGTCTTTTGAACTAATAATGCTTAAAGTGACATTGTCAGATATAAATAAACCGTTGTCGTCGTTTGCCCTTGCTACAGTATATAGATCACCCGGGCCGTATTCTGATTTCCTTGGTGAATCTGCAAATCTTCAGTCAGATCTAGTAGTTACTGTGGATAGTGCTTTAATTGTTGGTGATTTAAACATTCACATAGATAACGAAAATGATACACTGGGATTAGCATTATCTGGGAATATTTATTGATATTCTCAACTCTCTTGTGGTCAAATAAAATGTGACAGAACCAACTCATCACCATAATCATACGCTAGATTAAATTCTGTCATGTTGATAATATAGAAATTCTGCCGCAGAGCGATGTCATCTCAGATCATTACCTCGTCTCTTGTATCCTGCCATCAGCTAATGTTACTCAATCTACACCACGCTATCGTTCAGGTAGAACTATTCTTTCAACCACTAAAGATAGCTTCACTAATAATCTTCCAGATTTATCTCATATACTCAGTAAGCCAAAAAGTTCAGAAGAACTTGAAGTAATATCAGAAAATATAAATACAGTCATCTCTAGCACTCTTGATAGTGTCACCCCCTTCAATTAAAGAAAAAAGCCCCGCAACATGGAACAATGATCACACTCATGCTCTCAAGAGAGCAGCTCGCAAAATGGAGCGCAAGTGGAAGAATACAAAATTAGAGGTATTTAGTGGTGCATAGAAGGATAGTGTCTGTAGCTACAGACAGGCACTGAAAGCTGCCAGGTCAGCATATTTTAGCAAACTCATAGAAAATAACCACAACAATCCTAGGTGTTTATTCAGTACTGTGGCTAAATTGGTAAGGAATAAAACTTCGACTGAACCAGATATTCCATCGCAGCACAACAGTAATGACTTTATGAATTTCTTTACTGATAAAAATGAAATCATCAGAAAGAAAATCAGAATTATGCATCCATCTGCCATAGCACCTCAGAAGACAAGTGTCTCAAATTATTCCCTACAAGCAACTTCAATCCTTCACTGTTATAGGTCATGAAGAGCTTATCAAAACATCAAAAGCCACAATGTGATTGTTAGATCCAATACCAACTAAGCTCTTAAAAGAAGTATTCCCTGTAATCTCAGAACCTCTTCTTAATATTATTAACTCCTCGCTATCCTTAGGACATTGAAGGAAGGATGATTGAAGGATGTTGTTCCGTCCAAAAAAATATGGATCTACCTGAACCAGAAACCTTGGATTAATAGCGATGTTCACGCGGCACTTAATGCGCGGACCTCCGCTTTTAATTCTGGGAATGCGTAGCAGCATAAACAAGCCAATTATGCCCTCCAAAAAACTATAAGAACAGCAAAACGCCAGTACAGGAACAAGATTGAAGGACAGTTCAACACCACCAACTCTAGAAGCATGTGGCAGGGAATTAATATCATCACGGACTTTAAAGGGAATAAAAACTCCGCCGCGAACACCACTGCCTCTCTCCCAGATGAGCTAAATACATTTTATGCACGTTTCGAGGGAAACAACACTGCCCTCGCGAAGAGAGCTCTCGCGGCCAAAGCTACAGAGGTTAGTTCACTTTCCATCTCTGTAGCGGATGTAACCCGATCCTTCCGACAGGTGAATATCCGTAAAGCCGCGGGTCTAGATGGCATTCCGGACCGCGTCATCACAGCGTGCGCGGACCAACTGGCTGGTGTTTTTATGGACATTTTCAACATTTCCCTCTCTTTGTCTGTAGTCCCCACATGCTTTAAAACGTCCACCATTGTACCTGTACCAAAGCAATCAAAAATAACTTGCTTAAATGACTGGCGTCCTGTTGCTCTGACCCCCATCATCAGCAAATGCTTTGAGAGACTAATCAGAGATTACATCTGCTCTGTGCTGCCTCCATCACTAGACCCATTGCAGTTTGCTTACCACAACAACCGCTCCACTGATGATGCCATTGCATCTACAATACACACTGCTCTCTCCCACCTGGAAAAAAAGAACACTTATGTGAGAATGCTGTTTGTAGACTACAGCTCAGCATTCAACACCATAGTGCCCTCCAAGCTTGATGAGAAACTCCGGGCTCTGGGCTTAAACAGCTCGCTGTGCAGCTGGATCCTGAACTTCCTGTCAAGCAGATTCCAGGTGGTTAGAATGGGCAGTAACATCTCCTCATCACTGACCTTCAACACTGGAGCCCCACAGGGCTGTGTTCTCAGCCCACTCCTGTATTCCCTGTACACACATGACTGTGTGGCAACACACAGCTCCAATGCCATCATTAAGTTTGCTGATGATACGATGGTGGTAGGTCCGATCACTGACAATGATGAAACAGCCTACAGAGAGGAGATGCACACTCTGACATGCTGGTGTCAGGAGCACAACCTCTCCCTCAATGTCATTAAGACAAAGGACCTTCTGGTGGACTTCAGAAGAAAAGACAGAGAACACAGCCCCATCACCATCAATGGAGCACCAGTGGAGAGAGTCAGCAGCTTCAAGTTCCTGGGTGTCCACATCACTGAGGAACTCACATGGTCCGTCCACACTGAAGTCGTTGTGAAGAAGGCTCACTGGCACCTCTTCTTCCTGAGATGGCTGAGGAAGTCTGGAATGAACCACCACATCCTCACACGGTTCTACACCAGCACTGAAGAGAGCATCCTGACTGGCTGCATCTCCGCCTGGTACGGTAATATCACCACCCACAACCGCAAAGCACTGCAAAGGGTGGTGCGAACTGCCAGACACATCATCGGAGGTGAGCTTCCCTCCTTCCAGGACATATATACCAGGCGATGTATGAAAAAAGCTCGGAGGATCATCAGAGACTCCAGCCACCCGAGTCATGGGCTGTTCTCACTGCTACCATCAGGCAGGCAATATCGCAGCATCAGGACCCGCACCAGCCGACTTCATGACAGCTTCTTCCCCCAAGCAATCAGACTTTTGAACTCTTGATCTCTCACGATCAATATACCTCAGCACTGCACTTTATAAATCTTATTATCTCACACTGGACTGTCATAATTATATTTCTCTTAAAAACACACTGGCAACTGACTATCAACCGACAGCCTGAATGTCAATACAACACTATACAACCTTACTGCACATTTATATATATACTATATATACTATTTTTATTGTATAATGTGTATTCTATATTGTGTGTATTGTATACTGTCCATTGTATATTATTATTTGTATATTGTATTGTGTGTAATTATGTGTATATTAGATATGTCAATTGTGTTGTAAATCTGATGTTTATTGAAAATTGGTATATGTCTTATCACTGTCACGACTGTTATGTTGCCCGGAACTGCACCCAAGAATTTCACACACTATTGCACTTGTGTATATGGTTGTGTGACAATAAAAGTGATTTGATTTGATTTGATTTGAAATGTCCCAAGAAACTTTAAAATGGCAGTTATCAAACCACTTATTAAGAAGTCACAACTTGATCCTGGAGAACTGGCTAATTATAGACCGATTTCAAATCTCCCGTTTATGTCGAAAATACTAGAAAAGGTAGTGTCCTCCCAAATATGTTCATTTTTACAGAGAAATGGTATATATGAAGAATTTCAGTCAGGATTTAGGCCTCACAGTACAGAGACTGCTTTTATCAGAGTTACAAATGACTTGCTCTTATCATCTGATCATGGTTGCATTTCTCTTCTAGTGCTTTTAGATCATAGTGCTGCCTTCGACACCATAGATCATGATATTCTCTTGAATAGGCTGGAGAATTATGTTGGCATTTGTGGAGTTGCATTAGCATGGTTTAGGTCCTATTTATCAGACTGTTACCACTTTGTCTGTGTAAACGAGGAATTGTCAAACCAAACAGAAGTATGGAGTGCCACAGGGATCAGTTTTAGGGCCTCTGCTTTTCTCCTTATATATG
The DNA here is from genome assembly GCF_019703515.2 of Myxocyprinus asiaticus. NCBI lineage: Eukaryota > Metazoa > Chordata > Actinopteri > Cypriniformes > Catostomidae > Myxocyprinus > Myxocyprinus asiaticus. Next base: position 45,488,568 of record NC_059371.1, read on the forward strand.
CTTCCCCTGGGAGACATTATCAGGAATCATGGAATATATATATATATTTTTTTTAAACCCGACAAAATGTCACACTTTTCCAAATTAGCCGTGTGTATAAATGTTATCAAAGATTGGATGGAAAGAAATTTCCTTCTACTCAATTCAGGCAAAACAGAGGTACTAATTATTGAAACAAAAACCTCTAAAAATAAGCCGCCTGTCACTAATCTAACAGATCGTACAACATAATTTTGTTTAAACATTGGCCACTAACATTTACTTAGTTTACTCATTTAAACAATGACTTGTTTATACAGAAGGGTACTGGCCCCAAAGTGAGCCTTGATTCTCCCAGGGTTGTTATTCTCCATTAACCAACATCTTATGGAGTTTTTTGTTCCTTGTCGTGGTCACCTTTGGCTTGCCCACTTGGGGGTCTAAAAACAAATATTAGTTACAAATTAAAGCACAATCGACAATCACATTTATATGATGACATTACAGCTTTATTTTCTGTTATAACATAATTTCCTGTACAGCTGCTTTGAAATGATGTCTGTTGTTTCGCTATAAAGATAAAATGACTTGACCTGGGGTTGTGGGTGGTTGCTGAGGTGGTGTTAGCACGTTGCTTTGTAGTTGCTAGGGTGTTCTGGGTCATTGCTAGATGTGTTTATTACTGATTTGAGACAAAACAAATGTGTCCACTATCAAGTATCTGTGATATTCTCCTTCAATGTAAGACTATGGGATATTTTTCAGGTAAAAATTATTTAAGGGATCATTCATTGTGTTTCTGCAGTCAGATATTCATGAGAAATATTTTAAAAATATTCCAGCTCACAAAAACAACCTGAAACTATTTCATTTTTGCATGTTTTTATTTATTGCAGAGGTTTTTAAAACCAAGTAACTCAAAATCCAAAGAAAAAGCAACCAAAATAAAAACAGAAGCATCAGTTTGTGTCCAAAAAGACACATGAGGTTTACCATGTTTGAACACAGGAAGTCAAGTGCTTTATCTGTGCGCAGCAGCTTCCCTCAAACACACACACACACACACACACCCACCCACACACACTGTATACTCGCAGTAAAGAAGATGCATGAATGTATGCAAATAAAAATCACATCGCACGTGTTTTTAAACCCATCAGAAGTGAACACACACACACATTCACACACACACATGCAAAAGCTTAACAAAACATGAATTATTCATAAAATCATAATCAAACTGAGAAAGTAATAAAGATTAAACTAAACAATCATATTAAGGCGTTAAATTGTTTGCAAAAGTGTAAATAAGTGACATCATCATCATCAAAAGATTGTCATGTATTGTTAAAGGTCAAAGGTCATCATCAGAAATCATTCATTTAGCATCTCTCACCTCCATCCTCTGCTGGTTGTCACGGTGACTGCCCTCCACACAGAGTGACATCATCATTCGTTATCTCCATCTCTACTGAAAGTCCTGACAGGTAATCTAGCATAAACCCGCCCACCTGTGACTCTGCTGAACCAATCACAGCAGAGCAGCCTCAAAATAAAAGCCCCTCTGAACTTCGTGTCTAAAACCCCAAAGGTGAGCATTTATAAATAACGCATTGGGGGGCGTTCACACAGGACAATACACAATCTTTATTACACAACACAGTGCAGTTATAAAGCAATGGACCAATCAGAAGAAGCTGGGGGCGGAGCAAGCATTTTAAGTGTATTGCGTGTTAACCGTAGCAACTGTACTTCATGTACTCTTGTATTAAACGTCTCTTTGAACATTCATTGTGTCTGTAGTTTCCTGTTTTTCACAGCAGTGAGATCTACACGATGCACTAATGCAGAGTCTCAAAATCATGACTAATTCTATCCCAAATTACAGAACATCTTCAAAACTCCTGTTGAAGTGAACGAGATCTGTTTAAAATGACATCACGCTGAAGGCACAGTAACTATATTAAAAATAAACAGCAAAGATAGTTTTCTTCATCTCATGGTTTTAAACACATCCTTGTCATGGCTCTCAGTAAAGCTTAAAAAACCGAACTCACACGACTTATATCTCCACTCCACTACAATCCCATGTCTTCATTCTACTGACCTTTGAACCCTAAACATCACTTGTAACATCATCAGTGATGGGCACCTGCTAATCATCTTTCCAGCACTGTAAAATCTTTCTTTACCATGCATATTTTTCCTTCACATTCCACTCATTCAGTTTTTTCCCCTAACGTTGGGAGGTCTGATTCATTTTTAACAAATGGGTTTGTTAATTTATGGTTAAATTAATGTGTTTTTGGCTGTATTGGATGGACTGACTGAGTGCATATTTATAAGTAATATAAATGTCTGATAAACGTTCAAAAACAAAAGTTGTTTCTCCATCTTATTCGCAACGCAGAATAAGCAAGCGGCCACATTTCCGGCAAGTGTGACAAAGTTCCGCTGTCATTAACCACAATGTAAATGACTAGAAGGATAATAAGACCCAAATTTAGTGATATGTGCTTATAAACTCTCACGACAGGAAGTCCAGCAGAATAATATCTTAATATTATGTAAAGAGTACTGTAAGTAGATCATTCACTTCTCGCTGTGTGTTGTATTAACCTCGAGAGACCCCGCGTCCACATGCGTGGACATGACGTTTTGGCTTCGCTATAGGCTATGCTTCATTTATTTTATTTTTAAACCAGCTGATCTCAGTTCAGGAGGCTCTAGGCTGTCATTAAAGGGTTAAACATTCAGTGCACCGAGTCATGTGACAACAACATGGTGCCAGTCTCAGTCGAGTTTGTCTTTCGGAGATACGGCAACAAAACTACATCTGGTAAGAAACCAGCTTAAGTTTTCACATTGAAACCTGTTTGAGTCAAAAGAGTAGAGTCTCTAGTTTCATCCGATATGCCATTTTAAAAATTGCATAGATTTATCACAAAACAGTACGCTGTTAAACACAACCGCGTATGTGGACAACAGGACTAACTTTCCATAAAAATCCTACATACACTGTGCATTATCACAGAGGCTTTATATGGAGTTAGGATGAAAATAAGGTGCATTTCAAACATACAGAACGTGAAATCTGCGTGTCTGTTTACTATACACCATAATGAAAGTGAGACCTTTCTCCTGCTTGTGTAACGTTTGTTGTAATCGTGACAGACGGAGCTGAGGACTGTCCGCTTCAGCGCCCGATCTCTCATTCAATGAGAGTCGTCTATCAGTGCGATAAACGGTAAAACTATATGCTCTCCAAACCAGTGTTTATGAAAATAATAGTGAAGGAAAATAATTTTATGACATATATTGCACATTCAATGCACACACACACACACACAATAAGGCACTGAGGCAGAACATATAAACGGCCAGATCTAGTGTTGAACAAACTAACGCAAAGGCAAGAGTTATTGCTGAGAGGTACATCTTCCTGAAAAACACGTAAACTGTGGCGCTGACGACTGAATGTTACCGGAGTTTGGGTCAGTTTGTGTAACAGTCCACATTACGCATATTACTCATACAAATGGCCAGAGCTTTCTCAAAACGACAAGCTCTGATCTGATTGGCTGCTGTATGGAGTGGACTACGCAAGACTGTGTGTTAACTAACCCAGCAAAACAATCGCATTTCATGACATAACAACAACACACACACCTCAAAACTGATAGGAGGCGGGTAAAGTATGTGGTCTCACACACACACACAGGTGTGCATGCATCAGACGGGTGTTTCCTTGCTCTTCAGTTCGGGTGCGCTGAATTGGCGCCTCATGCGTGGGGGGGTGATGTACCCCTGGGGTTTTTGGTTGTGCGTCCAGCTCGTGGCATGCTGTTGCTCTGTGTGTGTGTGCAGTAAAGTCTGGTACGTTTGCAGGGCGGCGCGCTGATGACTGTTGTACGTTTGCGTGTACGCTGCTGCGCCATGCACCCCCTCCCCACGTGCACAAGGCCCCGGCGACTGTCTCTGATAGCGACCACGCCTCGCGTGCTGTTGGTTT
>NC_059371.1:45495058-45505058 GCF_019703515.2 Myxocyprinus asiaticus
CTATTAAGCTGCATTTACACTTCAGGCCCGATATTTTGATATAGATCTGCTTGCTCAGCTGTTTACGTTCACTTTAGACATAAATAACTGTGTTTACAATAACACCTCATCGAGACGGGTATTTTTATGAAATGAGTTGAAGTGTATTTTACAGTTTTGGTGCCTATCCGCATTACTGTAACTCCTCGATCGCTCTTAGAGCACACGCGCACATAAACGTTTTTTACCCAGGTCTAGAGTACATGTGTGTGTGTGTGTGTGTGTGTGTGTACCTGTTGTACAGGTATGATTCTCTCCATCTTCATCATTCGGTCTCTGAGCGTTTTGATCTCCTCGTCCTTCATGTTATTTTGCTCTTTAACTTCCTGTAAAATATCTGACAGTTTGTCGATGTGCGCCTTCAGATTGTGCACGCCGGTTCTGCCGGTTTCCCCCTCCATGTTGGCATCAGTCGCTTCGTGCGCCCGTTTGTCTCCGATGCCCACCGTATCCCACACGTCCTGAGCCACCTCTCTCCACGTGTCTTTCTCCGTGGGGTCGCGTTTGCCGTACGTGCGGCACAGTTCCTTCATTTTAACGATGGCGAGCGCCTCCATCTCGCGGCGAGAGTGCCGGAAGTCTCCGAGCGCCACCTCGTAACAGATCTCCTTGACGGCCTGTAACTTTAGATCGCTCACGGTCACCTGCTCAGGGTCTTTGCTGATTCTCCGCCGCTGTGGTATCTGGTACACTCCTAACGGCTCTCGGCATTTGCCACTGCTGGGTAAACCGCAGCGCTTCACTATAGACTGCACCTGACAGACAGAAACACAGAGAGAATTCAATGAGACATCAAATCTAAAGTAAAATATCTAGAAGAAAAATTCCGATAAATTTATCGACCTCTAAGCGACTAGTCGGTTGTTGGAGTACTAGTCGATCAGTCGACCGTCCCTCATACATCATGTGATTAATTTGTTTTTGATACTGTTTAATCACTGAATCATGTGGCATCTCTCACGTCTTCTTCTGGAATACCTTGTTAGCTGGTAGTTTCTCTCTGAGGGATGAAATGAGTCTCCAGCTCTCTTCACAGGAGCGTTTATCAGAGTCATCACCACTGTCTGAATCTGCATACTGAACACACACACACACACACATATATAAATATATATTCTGAACTTTATCATACTGTGTGTACACATATTCCAGCAATTACATTTGTGAAAGTGGCTTTTAACACACACAAGTTACTGCAAAATCACACCATCACTCTGTCTGTCTCTTTATCTGTCTGTCTCTCACCAGTCTCTGTTGTTCCAGCAGTAGATCTGCTTCCTCTTTCTCTCTGCGGTACTGAATCTCCACATCCTGTAACCTGACACACACACACACACACACACACACACACACAGACAGACACACACACACACACACAGACACAGACACAGACACAGACACACAAAGACACAGACACAGACACACACAGACACACACAGACACAGACACACACAGACACAGACACAGACACACACACACACAGACACACACAGACACAGACACACACACACACACACACAGACACAGACACAGACACACACAGACACAGACACAGACACAGACACACACAGACACACACAGACACAGACACACACAGACACACACAGACACACACAGACACAGACACACACAGACACAGACACACACAGACACAGACACACACACACACAGACACAGACACACACAGACACAGACACACACAGACACAGACACACACACACACACACACACACACACACACACACACACACACACACACAGACACAGACACAGACACACAAAGACACAGACACAGACACAGACACAGACACACACAGACACAGACACAGACACACACACACACAGACAGAGACACACAGACACAAAGACACAGACACACACAGACAGAGACACACAGACACAAAGACACAGACACACACACACACACACAGACACAGACACAGACACACACAGACACACACACACACAGACACAGACACACACAGACACACACACACACACACAGACACAGACACAGACACACACACACACACACAGACACAGACACACACACACACACACAGACACACACACAGACACAGACACACACACACACACACACACAGACACAGACACACACAGACACAGACACAGACACAGACACACAGACACACACACAGACACACAGACACACACACACACAGACACAGACACAGACACACACACACACACACAGACACACACAGACACAGACACACACACACACAGACACACAAAGATGAGGGTAAATTACACACACATTCTCAGCACCAGTGTTAATTTTTACACATTTTCTTTTTGATTAGTTTTAGTATTTTGATGAAAATGTCCTTTCATTTGTCCTTAAATTTAGTCAATTTTACTAAAATGGCATACAATTTTGGTCAACAAAAACAACACTTAGTTGATGATCATGTGGAAAATGTAACTAAATATTCAAACATTTTGAAAAATGAATAAACATTCCATTTTTTACCCATGTATTAAACATATGAAATACTTAGCAACATAAACAACATAAGAAAACAAAGTTACTCTGTTGTGAATTGTTCACACTTTATAGACTATAGAGTTAGAGCGATATATCGGTTTTACCGATTAATCCGTGCCGATAGTTGATCTGTAGAGCTATCAGTTATCTGCACAAATCTATGACAATAGGTTTATTAATATTATTCCATCATGTTCCTCTGCGGCCGGCAGTTAAATCGGTTTGGTCAGCACATACATCGTGTCTCCAACTTGTGTATAATAATAAACCTTCTTCCTCATTAAACCTCATCTGCTGTAATATCTAGGTTAGTAAAAGCTTAATTTGAGAAATTGCCCACTTAACTACACTATAGTTAAAATGCAAGTGACAGCTGGAGTCATATGGGTTACTTTTATACTGACTGTCTGGCATTTTTGGAGCTTTAAAGTTCTGGTCACCATTCACTTGCATTTTAAGGACCTACTGAGCTGAGATATTCTTCTACTTTTCTTCATTTGTGTTCTGCAGAAGAAAGAAAGTCAGACACGATGATGAGGGAATTTTTGGGTGAACTGTCTCTTTAACACTGCTCAGCACACGTAGGTTCAGTGGCCTGTCTCACCTCCTGTCCATCTCTAGTTTGATGTCGATGCCCTGCTTCTCCAGCAGCTCTCTCTGAGCATAGTTCCAGTCCACCAGCTCACCCTGCTGCTCCAGACACGTGCTGCGCTCTCTCTCCAGACGCGCCTGCTCGGGGTGATTGAACCTGAACACGTGATTCTTACCCATCACGATACGGTTACCTGCAGCACGAGAGGTTAAAGGTCAGGTGATGTTAGGGCTGCTAGAATCACCGTGACAACCGTCGAGTACCACAATTTTGAAATGCCCAATTCCCATGTCCTCGTGGTGGCGCGGTTACTCACCTCAATCCGGGTGGCGGAGGACAAGTCTCAGTCGCCTCCGCTTCTGAGACCGTCAATCCGCGCATCTTATCACGTGACTCGTTGTGCGTGACACCGCGGAGACTCACAACATGTGGAGGCTCATGCTACTCTCCACGATCCACACACAACTCACCACACGCCCCATTGAGAGCGAGAACCACTAATCACGACCACAAGGAGGTTACTCCATGTGACTCTACCCTCCCTAGCAACCGGGTCAATTTGGTTGCTTAGGAGACCTGGCTGAAGTCACTCAGCACACCCTGGATTCAAACTCATGACTCCAGGTGTGATAGTCAGCGTCAATACTCGCTGAGATACCCAGACCCGTTTTTTTAGAGACTTCTTGATTTTGCGCTACATAGCGAATTGTTATGGCAATGGTGTATTCACAAGATACACATTTAGCAGGCAACTCAAGTCAAGTGCACACCATGACTGATCGCATACTAGGTGTATCAACTACACGTCCATTCGTCCCCGACTAAAGCTACAATCCCGAAATTCCATCACAAACTCGCGCACAGGAGAGTTTATTGGTGATAACATGTTAGAAGACAACATGAAAGACAGGGCTCGTGCCTGTTTATGCGCTCTCCTGTGCATTCTCTTCATTGCAGATTTAAGTTGGATTTATGTTGTTGATATAGCTGATTAAGCTCATATATATGATTGTAGAGCCGAGGAGGGCGGGGCCGGGCTGGAATGAGACACACCCGGTCCCCAATCAGCCTGATGGGGCGTGCGAGGGATAAAGGCGGCCGGGGACGACAGTTCGAGAGAGAGAGAATGACAGGCAGCTGTACTGTGTGTTTATAGTTGTGTGTTTTTAAGTTATTTATTAAATTATTATTTAAGTTGTCAAGCCGATTCTCGCCTCCTCCTTTCCACCGAAACCCCTTACACTGGTGCCGAAACCCGGGAAGGAGGAGGGATTCCCGTCACAGAGTCCTCGACACTGCCATCCACCCAGGGGAGCGCCGCTGCCGTCTGACGGGGGACAGAGTAGCCCGACCACCCGGACGCAGGGAACAGCCGCCGTCCGCGAGGCGAGTGGGGACGGGACTCCCCGACCGCCTGGAGCGAGGGAGCCGCTGCCGGGGGCGGAGGAGTGCCCTGCCGTTCCCCGGGAACGCGGAGGGGTCGAGAGAAGACCGCCGTCTGTGGGGGGAGGAGGGAAGCGACTCCCCGACCGCCTGGAGTGGTAGGGCCGCTGCCAGGGGCGGAGGAGTGTCCCCACGGGACGCCGGGAACGCGGAGGGGCGTTCTGTCCGCTGGGGGTCTGAGGTCTGACTCCGATCCGCCCGGGGAGGAGCGGCTGCAGTCCACCTGAGAGGATGGAGTAGTGATCGAGGACCATGCGACGGCGCATCAGAGAACCGGTGAGTTTCTTTTTCTCTCTCTCCTCTCTCTGTCGCTCCGTGTTGGCCTTTCCCTCGCCATTTTGTTTTGTTGTTTTTCCCCTCCTGTCTCCTCCCAGGTCGTGGAAGGCGGGGATGACCCGCCGGCAGTCGGGGTGTAAGGCACGCCACCCCCCCCCCCCGGAGAGGAAGGGCGGGGGATGTACGTCATGCCGGGGGCTCCCCGGCCTGAGGCAACGCCGGGAGGAGTGTAGAGCCGAGGAGGGCGGGGCCGGGCTGGAATGAGACACACCCGGTCCCCAATCAGCCTGATGGGGCGTGCGAGGGATAAAGGCGGCCGGGGACGACAGTTCGAGAGAGAGAGAATGACAGACAGCTGTACTGTGTGTTTATAGTTGTGTGTTTTGTTTAAGTTGTTTATTAAATTATTATTTAAGTCGTCAAGCCGGTTCTCGCCTCCTCCTTTCCACCGAACCCCCTTACAATGATGATTAATAAGCGCTTCAGTTTTCCCGGGGATCAGCACTTCCACGTCACGCAGCTTAGACAGGAAAAATCCTTACAATACTATAACTGAATCATTTGAATAAACAAGGTTTTTCTTCTTCTAAATCACTGTCCATTGGTTACCTTGCATTTGGTTTTTTATCGTCATATTTTCATCAATAATGTTTGAATTAAAATTGTTAAAAGCATCTGACAACTGAAAAGCTTTCAGCAGAGGTAGGACTGAACTATTTCATTATCATCCCACTGTTTAGTGATATTAGCAGCACTTTTTAAAGTTTGATCCATAATAAACATGTCATTTACATGCACCCCTCCGACCACCATATAACACTGTTCACACACACACACTCTCACCCTGTTTGAGCAGCACACACTCGCTGATCTGCTTCCCGTTCACATACGTCTCTGCTCCATCCAATGGCTCCAGAGCCACTTCCACTGAGAGACAGACAGACAGACAGACAGACAGACAGACAGACAGACAGTCATTTTTCAGGGACTAAAAACAGTTCAAGGAATGAAAACGAAAACCAAAAACAAAGAGTGTAACCGAAAACGGGAACAAAGTGATTTTCAATTGTTCCGGAGTGACAACGTTATTTTTAAATGCTGGTAACCGGTTATAACCGGTTAATTTTGTTCCAATAATGTTTTCATGAAACTAAAGACCAAAGGGTCTTTCACAGTACATTTCTGGAACTTCAGCACTTCATGTTGCCTGTAAAAATGAAGTATGTGCTTTAATCCTGAAGGAAACTGCTGCACCACACATTCTTTGTGAATGAAGACCTTTTTATCAACTATGTATAATTACTACATACACTGTACATGCACGACTAATCCAGATACAAGGAAAACATTATTAGAGATTAAAGTCTTCACTGAATTATTAAATTTGATGCATTAATTCAGATTTGATGCTGTTGGGTTTTGACTGAGAAGCAGATCTGTAATTAAAATTATACTTAACTGTTAATTAACTGCTTATGATTTCTATGTTGATAAATCCGCCACACAGGAAAACATTTAATTGCTTATTTTCGCTTATTAACATTGGCTGTGTGTCATTTCGAAGGCTGTGTGCTAGCTAGGATGCGTCCTTTGAAGGCTGCAGTATACCGAGCGTCCTCCTTTAAACAAGCCTCGTTTAAACGAGACGGCCTTCGTAGGATAAACGGACACGTAACGTAATATGGTTGCTATGACAGCACGCCACTCTTTAACAAGCGCGAGCGCTTTGAGTGAGAAGGGAACAAAGTCCCTTTAGAAGGGAATGTATGAGGTACATTTTAGGAGAGTTATAATGATGTAAAGAGAAAAGAAAATAGATTTTACAGGTGTACTTTTAGTCTAATACTTTATTTTAATTATATATTCATATAATTATACATATTATATACTCTGCACCCATCTACTGAGGTACTTCAACTTGGGAATTAACATTCCTTGCGTTTGAACATCATATTTACGGGCAAATTGGCGACATTATTTTTTAGACATTTCCGTTGAAGCAAAGAATTGTGGGTTGTGAGTGCCCACGAAGGATACACCTCATGCATCCTCCGAATTTTCGTGAAAGAAGGTCACATTCGAAGTCTGCATTCGAAGTGTCCTACTCGCTTTTCTGAAACGAGACCGCCTCGATGACGTATACGGCCGAGAAATGCGACCTCCGGAGGACGCAGCCTTCCAAACGAGACACAGCCCTTATTAACCACTCTTTTATTTTGTTCTAACCGGTTACCATTTGGAAAGGAGACTGCGGAACTTCTGAACCGGAATGAAAAAATACCGTTTTTGCTCAGAATGAACCGAAATTAAAAACATTTCGTTTTTTGTCCCTGTCATTTTTAAGTTCAAATCATATGTGTTGTTGAGGAGCGGTGAGCAGTTACTTTACTAACCATATTTACCACATTCACCTGCTGGAATATATCATTATACTTTGGATATTTTACTTCATTCTTGTTTTGCACAATTCCTCATTGTATGCAATTATGCACCGAACACTTTGTCATGCCAATAAAGCACATTAACACTGATATACTTGGGGGTTCTGGGTATCTCAGCGAGTATTGACGCTGACTATCACACCTGGAGTTCACGAGTTTGAATCCAGGGCGTGCTGAGTGACTCCAGTCAGGTCTCCTAAGCAACCAAATTGGCCCGGTTGCTAGGGAGGGTAGAGTCACATGGGGTAACCTCCTCGTGGTCGCTATAATGTGGTTCTCGCTCTCGGTGGGGCATGTGGCGAGTTGTGCGTGGATGCTGCGGAGAATAGCGTGAAGCCTCCACACATGCTACGTCTCCATGGTAACACACTCAACAAGCCACGTGATAAGATGCGCGGATTGACGGTCTCAGACGCGGAGGCAACTGAGATTTGTCCTCCGCCACCCGGATTGAGGTGAGTCACTACGTCACCACGAGGACTTAGAGCGCATTGGGAATTGGGCATTCCAAATTGGGGAGAAGAAAAAAAAAAAATGAAATCGAATACACAGACAGACAGAATGCGTGTATGTGGTGAAATAAGAATTAAATGTACATTCAAAGGTGGAGAATGAAGATGAGTGGTCAAGCAGGTGCATGTGAGAACAGACTGTTTGTGAACTGGACAGGAACAGAACTCATGAATTATGATCTTTCACATGATACCTGTGTTAAATCCCAGCGACTGTTCCACCGACAGAGAGAAAACCATCAGATAAGTGTGTGTTATTGACACAATCACACACACACACACACCTACAGTGTCTTCAGAAAGCACAGCACACTCTATTGATTCATTATTGTATTGTACATGGCTGTAGATGAGTTCTATATTCTGATGCTTTCTGATTTTCTTCTAAAGCTTCTTTTTGAGGGTCATGTGATGGCTCTTCAGCACTCATTATTTGTTTTTCCAAATGAGAACATCCTAAAATGTCCCCAAAGGGACGTTTTGTCTGATTTCGCTCACTTTTGAGTGCACAAACTATAGTTAAGAACACATACACACATTCTCACCTTCTCCGTTGTGGTTGATGAAGCTGTAAAACACACAGTGCTGTTCTTTAATAAACTGACCACTCAGCTTAATGTCCACATCCATCTGACCGACCCTGAGAAACACGATAAACACCATGATAAACAGGAGTATACTCCCATGAGATCAGCAGTTACAGAAATACTCTAACCCGCCCATCTGGCACCAACAATCATCCATGTGATTATCTAATCAGCCAATCATGTGGCAGCAGTGCAGTGTATAAAATCATGCAGATACGGGTCAGGAGCTTCAGTTAATGTTCACATCAACCATCAGAATGGGGAAAAATGTGATGAGGAGGAGGGCGTGGCCGGGCCGTGAGGATGCACGCCCGGCACTGAATTGTTCTAATCAGCCGGGAGGGGGATAAAGACATGCTGGAGGCACCAGAGAGAGAGAGATGCATGAAGCTGTGTGTGCGCGTCTATGTTTGATTTGCATTTTATGTTATGTTTCAGTTCAGTTTGTTATTAAAGTTTTACGTTGACTGTTCAGCTGGTTCCCACCTCCTCCTCGCCCATCTTAAGAACCTTGTTACACTCAGATAACCACTCTGTACAATTGTGTTGAGAAGAATATCATCTCTGAATGCTATTCTGAGATGCGGGTTGGCGCTGTTTTGGTGGCACGAGGGGGACCTGAACAATATTAGACAGGTGCTTTTAATGTTGTGGCTGACTGGTGTAAATATATAAATACGTAAAAATCAATCAATCACACACACACACACACACACACACAGTTACCTGGTGACTCCCTCTTTGATATAGTACAGCAGACACTCGGACATCAGAGGATCTTCATTCAGATTCACCAGATGAGGAGTCTGAAACAGCAATCATTACAATAAAAATGTTGTTTATCACAAAAAGTTGTGTTGCAAAAGTATCTTAAACTACACATGCTCATCTGAACACTAAGTGTATCGACTGATTCTCCCACGTACAGGTTACACATAAAATGGTCTTGTAAGGACATGTCCCACACTCCTCTCACAAATCAGATAAATCATGTTCTGCTTTAAACTGACTGATATAAGCAGCTTAATGTGAGGGTTAGGATACAGGGAATATCATTACCTCTATCAAAAACATTCCACTGATGAGATATCCTCACTATGTGTGAGTGTGTGTCTGTGTACGTGTTGTGTGTGTGTGTGAGTGTGTGTGTGTGTATGTGTTGTGTGTGAGTGTGTACGTGTCTATGTGTGTGTGTGTGTGTGTACGTGTTGTGTGTGTGTGTGTGTGTGTGTACGTGTTGTGTGTGAGTGTGTGTCTGTGTACGTGTTGTGTGTGTGTGTGAGTGTGTATGTGTTGTGTGTGAGTGTGTACGTGTCTATGTGTGTGTGTGTGTGTGTACGTGTTGTGTGTGTGTGTGTGTGTATGTGTACGTGTTGTGTGTGAGTGTGTGTCTGTGTACGTGTTGTGTGTGTGTGTGAGTGTGTGTGTGTGTATGTGTTGTGTGTGAGTGTGTACGTGTCTATGTGTGTGTGTGTGTGTGTACGTGTTGTGTGTGTGAGTGTGTGTCTGTGTACGTGTTGTGTGTGTGTGTGAGTGTGTGTGTGTGTATGTGTTGTGTGTGAGTGTGTACGTGTCTGTGTGTGTGTGTGTGTGTACGTGTT
>NC_059371.1:45507558-45512558 GCF_019703515.2 Myxocyprinus asiaticus
TGTGTTGTGTGTGTGTGTGTGTACTGACCCCTTTAGGTGAAAATACTCCAACAGTTCCTCCATCTTCTTTGATGGACACGCCCATCTCAGCCAGAAGAGTCTCTCTACAGCACAACACTGAAGAGTTAAGTCTGGTTTATACTCGACGCAGCCGCTTGTTTTTTCACTGTTTTATTCTACACTGAGAGGTTCCCCTCATTGTTTTATTATTATTTAATATTTGTATTGAACTCCAGTAAAGAACAACACATAAGACACACAGTACATTCAGAAGTACAACACATAAGCAGGGGATATGGCTAACAATTCTAGAAACAGGTTTAAAGAATCTGTCTTAACAGCTTTCTTGTTATCTGATGAAGAATAATCCAGATATATGTTTTAATCTCTTGTTCAAGAATCAAAAAGAAAGCTTGGCTTTACAATATTTACATTCATGTATATGATATTTAGTGCAAATTCAAATGAAATAATATAATGTTCTTTTGTTTTGCTCGAGGGGACATTAGTAAAAGCAAATAAAACATTTTCTAAACACAAAGTCATTTCAAGTGTAATCCTGTTCTGATGTTAGGTGTGAATAATGTCATGACCCCTGTGGGAATTGCATCCCTGATAACAGAGAACTCCCTTGTGTCACTGGAATTCCAGAAGAAGTGAGCAACATGTCCTCTTGATTTAATAACTGACTCATATCATGTCTGCTAAAAACCATCTCTCAAAAAATAAAGGCGACTTCTTCTCAGTGTTCTTCCTGCTGATTCAGCACACATTTTCTCTCGACCGCCCACCTTCGTTTCATACAATAGTACAACGGCGAGCGCGTCAAGTATAAACGCCTCCAGAATTTGGGGAGGTGCACGCGCAATCGGCGGAGCGTCGCGCTGTGGTGACAGTCGACATTATAAATAAGGATTTAGATCCATTCACAGCATCTCAGTGAACTGTTTTAACTGCATTAGAGACACAGGTGTAAACAGTGATGTGTCTTGCCTGACCCCTTGTGATCACATCACCTGAAACACATCTTAATACCAGGTGAAAACAGGGCCAGAGTGTTTTACCTCTCCAGTCGTATAGACTCAGTTTTCCTCAGTTTCTCCTCCCACGTCTCGTTCAACTCAGCGATAATCTTTTCTGTTTCCTGCAAACATGCACGCACGCACACACACACACACACACGTATATGAATTCTTCACATTCATACAGATTTCAGGGCAGTTCATTAGGATTAATTCATGCTCCGCCCCTCTCATACCTTAAGTCTCTCCACTGCTTCCTCATTGGTAATTATCTCCCCCTGAAACTCTTCTAATTGGTTATTAGCATCCACAGGGGAGAGGTCGCCCTCAGAGGCGGAGCTGTCTCTTGTTTCGAGTGTTGTGACTGGTGGAGCTCCATTTAAGGCGGAGCCAGCAGGCAAGAGACTCACACCAACACAGTTATTATGAACTTCAGCAGCTAAAAGAGTCAGAGACAGAAAATCACAGCAGACTGCTGTCTGATATAACCCTTAACTGGACATCAGTCGAACAGATCTGCTTTAGTGTGTGTGTGTGTGTGAGAGAGTGTGTGTGAGTGTGTGTGTGTGAGAGTGTGTGTGTGAAAGTGTGTGTGAGTGTGTGTGTGTGTGTGTGTGTGTGAGAGAGTGTGTGTGAGTGTGTGTGTGTGAGAGTGTGTGTGTGAAAGTGTGTGTGAGTGTGTGTGTGTGAGAGTGTGTGTGTGAAAGTGTGTGTGAGTGTGTGTGTGTGAGAGTGTGTGTGTGTGTGTGTGTGTGAGAGTGTGTGTGTGTGTGAGTGTGTGTATGTGAGTGTGTGTGTGTGTGTGAGTGTGTGTATGTGAGTGTGTGTGTGTGTGTGTGTCTGTGTTTGTGTGAGTGTGTGTGCGAGTGTGTGTGCGTGTGTGTGAGTGTGTGTGAGTGTGAGTGTGTGTGTGTGTGTGTGTGTGTCTGTGTGTGTGTGAGTGTGTGTGCGAGTGTGTCTGTGTGTGTGTGTGTGTGTGAAAGTGTGTGTGTGTGTGAGTGTGTGTGTGTCTGTGTGTGTGTGTTTGTGTGTGAGTGTGAGTGTGTGTGTGTGAGTGTGTGTGTGTGTGTGTGTGTGTGTGTGTGTGTGTGTGTGTGTGTGTGTGTGTCTGTGTGTGTGTGTGTGTGTGTACCTGGTTGTGTGACGAGTTGACTGAGTCCCTGTGACAGCAGCAGATCTCTCAGTCTGTTCACTTCCTCCTTCAGTTCTCTGATCAGACGAGCGTTTGGATCTTCATTAATTACAGCATTACAGCGGATCTGCTTCGCACGGTCAGCATATCTACACACACACACACACACACACACACACACACACACACACACACACACAAACACATGAGGAGGCTGTGAGATGCTGCCACCAACTCAGATCAGTTACCAGAGTGATTGATTGATTGATTGATGTACCGGAGTGTGCTGAGAGTTTCTTCATAGTTTATATCTGCAGGACTGAGAGCCGCGATCATCGCAGTACGAGAATTACCACCTGAAACACACACACACACACACACTCAACAAATCTGTCTACACTTGAGTGCCTGATGCAGCGCCTCACAGCCTCCTTTCCATCATAAGTGTAAACTGATTAAATCATGTCATAACTGACCCTTCGCTAAGCCCATGTAAGAATGATATTAATTCCGTTTCCGAGGATATTTTGCCAAAAACTGCGCCATTCACGGCAATCTACGGGAAGTTCTGCAGAGCTTGTCAGAGCAAGCGACGGTAACCAAGGGGGCGGAGCTTAACAAAGGGTCAATTGTGAATTAATAACTATGAATATTGTTTGTAATATATATACATTTCTGACCATTACATCAAAGCTTGTGATGGCATAAAGGTACTGAATTAAAACACTTTGGGCCGAATTCACTAAACAGTTGCACCACTTTTGCGCAAAAAGCTGCGTCTTATTCACTAATCACCTGTAATCTAGTTTAAGCAGGAGAAATGAGTGCTGAAATTGCACTGCATCATCAGTATTTAAGTAACTGTCATTCTTTTCCACGCAAACACACCTCTTTTCTGTCATTTAGGCTTATTATAGATTGCACTTTATTCACAAAATCTCCCCAGCGCAAATTAGATCGCACTAGTATCACCAGATGAAAAATGTGTTTATTTAGAAGAGATGTTTGTGTACATTTTCTGTCTATCATATCATCAGTAATTCATCAAAATTATGGAGGTGTTATCCAGATGCGTTGTGTAGTCAAATATACTTTCAGCATATTAAAGGGACAGTTCACCCAAAAATGGGAATTCTCTCATCATTTACTCACCCTCTGATCACAAGGGGTCAGTCCCAGATGTGTGTGACTTTCTTTCTTCTGCAGAACACAAATGAAGATATTTAGAAGATTATTTCAGCTCTGTAGGTTCATACAATGCAAGTGAATGGTGACCAGAACTTTGAAGCTCCAAAAAAGCACATAAATGCAGCATAAAAGTAATCCATAAGACTCCAGTGGTTTAATCCATGTCTTCAGAAGTGATATGATAGGTGTGGGTGAGAAACAGATCAATATTTAAGTCCTTTCTTAAGAGCAATTCTTCTCCCTGCCCAGTAGGTGGCGATATGGACGAAGAATATGAATGTGAAGAAGAATGTGAAAGTGAAAGTGGAGATTTATAGTAAAAATGACTTAAATATTGATCTGTTTCTCACCCACAGCTATCATATCACTTCTGATGATATGGATTAAACCACTGGAGTCTTATGGATTACTTTTATGTTTCCTTTATGTGCTTTTTGGCGCTTCAAAGTTCTGTTCACCATTCACTTGCACTGTATGGACCTACATAGCTGAAATATTCTTCTAAAAATCTTCATTTGTGTTCTGCACAAGAAGAAAGTCACACATCTGGGATGACATGAGGGTGAGTAAATGATGAGAGAATTTTCATTTTTGGGTGAACTGTCCCTTTAAATGAGGTGATTCAGGGGTCTCAATGCTGTTCAGTACTGGCACAGAATCAGCCTGCAAGATTACAATTGTTCCGTAGCCTGATCTGCACAATTCCTTTAGTAAATCGGGTGCTAAACCAGCGCAATTTATTCTTAGTGAATCCCTCCTTAAAATATGTTCTTAAACCCGGTAAACACAGACAGGGGTGTGCTCTTTTTGTTCATGGGCAGCTTATGTGTAAAGTATTTGGTTTCATCATCATTTGGTCCAGCATCATGTGTGAAGTCTTACCCAGATTCTCCTTCAGTATCCAGGTGAGCACTGAGTCTCTATACGGGATGAATTCAGCCTTCTTTCTTTTGCTGCTTTGCTGTTCATCACACACAAACACACACACACACACACATGTGATCAATAACACACACCTCATCAGTCCTGCAGTAGCTTCTCTCGAAAGAACGAGAAACTCTCACCATTTCAGCCAGTGCAGATATGACCTTCCCCAGTGTAGTGAGAGATTTATTAATATTTGCTCCTTCCTGTGAGACACACACACACACACACACACACACATGAGACAGTGTGTTTATATGAGGAGTGATGGAGCAAATTAACATTTGGTTCTTAATAGTAAACATAAGCGTGCTACCTTCAATCTGACGCCTTTAGCACCTGATGAGTCTGCTCGCTCACTGCCCGCCAAATCCACCAGACTCACCTTACTCACCTACACACATACATACACATACTGTACACTTTACTAACACAGACACACATGTGCCATACTGACCTAAACATACAAACATTACATTAAGACATAATCCTCAGGAGAACCATCGGCCGCTCCACACAATCTCACGCACACACACACCTTCTCTGTGTCGAGGTTGGTCAGCTGATCTCGGCGGCGTTGCGTGAAGACGATAGTGAAGACAGCGTGCGATCGACTGCTCGTTTCATTCATGTTTGTCGCCGCCACCGTCCTGAGTTTAAATGCACGAGTAAATAAAATATGAATCACATTTATAGTGATTCATGGTTTACCGGTGTGTGTGTGAGTTCCTACC
>NC_059371.1:45525058-45530058 GCF_019703515.2 Myxocyprinus asiaticus
CTTATTCACACACTCTCACACACAATGATTCAATGTTTCTCACTCATCTTCATCTGACTTAAGAGAACTGTTTCCAAATCACCAAATGTATTGTTAAATTAATATAAATGTGCCAGTTTAGAAAACAAGGCCAGTTTATTTCCTAATATCTATGTACAATGCAAAGCCATAAGAATATAAGAACATAATGGCTCCTTATTTCTGTGGTTAGGTCAGAGTAGCTAGTCTTTCTAAAAATAAATAATAGTATTTATGAATATAATAGTAGCATAAAAACTTTAAAAACATTATTTATTACAACAGTTTCAATACACAAAAGTATAACAGATTTCACCTAAAAGGGTAGCCTATTTAATACGATACAAACATTTTTGTCAAAATACCTCAGTTATTGTTACTAATGTAAAATCATAATACATCTTAGTAAGGGAGGGTGATGTGTAAAGTATGATAACTACATTTACATTTATGCATTTGGCAGATGCTTTTATCCAAAGTGACTTACAGTGCCCTTATTACAGGGACACTTTGCTCAAGGGCACAATGGTGGCGGCTGTGGGGATCGAACCGGCAACCTTCTGCTTACCAGTTCTGTGCTTTAGCTCATTACGCCACCACCACTCTAACTGCACCTTTTATTGCACCTAACTGCACCATAATATTAATGTGGAAAAATGTAAATAATAATGGCAATAATTTGGCATGCAATTATCGATACAATATCACAAGGAAAAATATCACGATACTTTAACATATCAATATTTTTTCCCACCTCTATGCAAGACCATGAGAAAAAAGCACCTTTTAATGCAAAATAAGACAAAAGTGACTAATGACAGATGTCCGGTTATAATATAATGTTTAAGTGAACGAGTAGTGTGTGTGTGTGTGTGTGTGTGTGTGTGTGTGTGTGTGTGCGCTCACAGGTAGTGTTTCCCTGCATCTGTATGACACATTTGGCATCTTTGCTGTTTTCACGGGAGTTGAAGGGCCGAACTCTTACTGCCACCTTCACTGAGGCAGCCATCCTGAAAAACAGACAATCAGAGATCATACAGACCACTTCAGTACAGGAAGTACAAGGACGGTGTTGAAGGTCTCTCTTTAGACATCAGGATGTTCTCTACTAACCAATCAGAAGTCAGCTTACAAACAGGCTGTACTTTCCTCAGTTATTGCATGAAATTCCCAAAAATCATAATAATACTTATGGGCAATATATACCGTATGCTGCCAACTGTTTGTTCAGATAAGCTGAGTTCAGAATGGCATACTTAATCCTACCCATTTACTACTCTTACTATTTCTGCCATCTATAGATACATAGTATGTACATATGCCATTCTGAACAACAAACACCTCACAAATACATGAACATTACTAACAGCAGAGGATTTAACGTTTGACAGTGATCGTCTTGAAATATATTGTTGATGTGGTGCTTTGCTGTAACAACAGTGCATAAAAAGACTAAACCTAAAATATTAAAGAGACTAAACTTCTTGCAGCGGGATTTACTGTGCTGACTGTTAAACACAGCAAACAATCTGTGGCATGGGGGGTGTGGTCATGTGTCTGTCTGCGGGAGAGGAAAAGCAGTTTAGGCTCGTCACCTGGGCTGTAATTACTCTAACACCTGTCTCTCATTATAGTGATGCGGGGGGAGACCTGATAAGGCACGCCAGAGAGTCAGAACAGGAGAGAGAGTGACCAGTGATCTCGCAAATTTATGTTGGTTTACAGTTACTGTTGAGTGTGTGTGTGCTTTCATTGAAAGAACTGACCTTGAACCTGTTTCATTGTCTCCTGACTCCTCCATTGCCCACAAACTCAACTTTATCACAGTAGTGCCGGCTTTGGAGGAAAACGCCGTTATGGAGTCCTCACCGCTGGGCGAAGTCTTCAAGATCCTCACCAGCATCCAGCAGAACCAGCATCAAGCCCTCATGGAGATGGAACAGCGTTTCCATGTCCTGCTCCAGGCACAAGCGGAGGACCGGCAGGTGCTCCGGAGCCTGATCGCTAGAGAGGGGGCTGGCGCTGCGACCTCCCTTGAGCCTACTCCACCCATGGCCCTGATGAAGATGGGGCTGGATGGCAACTAGGAGCCTTTTCTTGACTTATTCGAGAAAACCACGATTATGGAAGTGGCCTCCCGCCTATTGCCCTTAATCTCCGGGGAGGTGCAGCTAGCGGCACAGCAACTTCCCACCGACAGCCTCCTTAATTACAATCGCAATCGTTGCTTAAAACTTTCTTATTTTCATTAGCTTTTAATTGACCTTAAATCATGGTTAAGCTGTGAAATTGCCCTACTACATATGTTTTATTTCTGTTATACTGTCTTGCCTGTGACGCCACTGTACAGCAATTTGGTCAACCATGGTTGTTTTTAAATGTGCTATATAAATAAACGTGATTTGATTTGACAACCATCTGAAGAAGGCCATCTAGCAATGGGTTGGTCATAGCCCGGAGCAGAGTCGACAGCTCTTCAGATCCCTGAGATTCAGGAAGCACGGCTGCCCGTTCGCTTTTGCCCGACAGCTCCGGGACGCCTGCCGGAAATGGTTGCTGGCGCCGTGGAAGTCGTCGATCTGGTGGTGCTGGAGTAGTTCATCTTCTAACTTCCTCGAGGCATGTCCAAGTGGGTCCAGTGCCACCGCCTGGCGTCGCTGGAGGAGGCCGTCCAGCTGGCAGAGGACTACATGGTGGTGTTTCCAAGAGGCAGCAAAGCAGTGTTTTTTCTCCCCCTTCTCTCTCTCCACCCCCTGTGTCTCATGGAATTTGCACAGGGAGATAAAGTGCTTGTATTGCTACCCACTTTGAGCTCCAAATTACTCGCCAAGTGGCAAGGACCCTTTGAGGTCACACGATGAGTTGGAGATCTTTATTATGAGGTTAGGCGAATGGATAGGGGAGGGGCACGTCAAATCTACCACCTCAACCTCCTCAAACCATGGAAGGTGGCGGTGCCTGTAGCCTTGGCGACGGTAGTTCCGGAGAGTGCGGAGCTCGGGCCGGAGGTGACTCCCAAACCAAATTAATTCACCCCGGTACCTTGTGGAGACCACCTCTCACTGTCGCAGCTTACGGCAATTGCCCGGTGGCAAGCGGAATTCACGGACGTGTTTTCACCCCTTCCCGGTCGCACGAAACTTATAGAGCACCATATCGAGACCACCCGGGGGTGGTGGTTCTTAGCTGCAGCTATCGTCTTCCTGAACACAAGAAAATGATCATTCAGGAAGAATTAGAGGCAATGCTTGAAATGGGTGTAAAACAGGAGTTGCACAGCGATTGGGCCAGCCCGGTAGTTCTGGTACTGAAGAGCGATGGCTCGGTCCAGTTCTGTGTTGATTACCGGAAAGTGAACGCAGTGTCTTTCCTTAAGATAAAGTCCACACTTTGTGGGGGGCCGCTGTTACATGCACCTGACTTCTCTCTCCCCTTTATTTTACAGACGGATGCATCTGACAGGGGCTGGGGCGGTGCTCTTGCAGGAGGTGGGAGGGGAGGAATGGCCGGTGCTGTTTATTAGTCACAAGCTCTCCTTCAGGTACAGTACCATCGAGAAGGAGTGTCTTGCAATTAAGTGGGCTGTTCTTACCCTCCGCTACTACCTGCTGTGGCGGGCCTTCACCCTCTGTTCTGATCATGCTCCTATGCGGTGGCTCCACCGCATGAAGGATACTAACACACAGATCACCTGTTGTTATCTGGCTGTTCAGCCCTTTAAATTCGAGGTGATCCACAGACCGGGGGCGCAGATGGATGTGTCTGACTTTCTCTCCAGAAATGGGGGGAGTAAGCAGGCCGGATGTTGCCCTTGGCAGTGGGGGTATGTGGCATGGGGGGCATGGTCATGTGTCTGTCTGCGTGAGAGGGAAAGCGGTTTAGGCTCGTCACCTGGGCGAGTGATCTCACGAGTTTATGCTAGCTGACAGTTACCGTCAAGAGTGTGTGTGCTTTCACTAAAAGAACTGACCTTGAACCTGTTTTGTTGTCTCCTAACTGTGATTGCCCACAAACTCAACTTTATCACACAATCATCATGCAAAAACACTCTTTGAAGTTGAGTCTCACATTAAAACAACCACCACTAAAATATTCATGTAAGTAGTAGTCAAATGCACAAATCAGCTAGTCAGTTGTTGGACCACCCTGGTAAAACTCTCTCTCGTTTCTCCATTCTGTCATTTTCCCCCTTTCTTGCTCTGTGTGTGTTTGCTTTAACACATTCCAGCTGTGTGTGTGTGTGTGTGTGTAACCATGACAACAGATGTTATAAACTCTTCTATTCTTCAGAAGAGAAGTTGTACATGTCAGTCGCACAAACCACACATGAATTAAGGGTAAAAATGGAAATTCTGTCATCATTTATGTGTGTCAGGACAGAGGCAGAATTGTGCAAAGCATGATTCATTCAGCCATTTTTCAAATATCATTACAATTATAATAACAGGACACAAATTGTGTGTGAGTGAATGACTAAAGGAGATGTGTGTGTGTTTGTGTGTGTGTGTGTGTGTGTATGTATGTGTGTGTTTTTCACACACATTCATTAGTTTGTTGTCCAGACATGTTTTATCTCTCCACACAACCACAGAATAATAAACCACATGAATAAAACTTTAATGATATGACTATTTAATGAAGTATGTGCATGCATAAAAATCAGTGTGAAAATCTAATAACTAATCATTTTTCAGACACACAGCTTATATACTGACACGGTATTGTTCAACTACATACCTGATTGTGGAGTGTATTACGAGGTCAGAGTCAGAAATTAATGGGAGCCCACGGAAAATGCACTGGTAATGAATTATTTAGTTTTGTTTGTATTATCTGATAAATTTTGTGAATCGATGCACAGTTAACAACCTAATTGCTCATACTGAAATTGTATTTTATTGAATTGATTAAAAGTCTTTTACATTGCGGCCTGGGTATCTCAGCGAGTATTGATGCTGACTACCACCCCTGGAGTCACGAGT
>NC_059371.1:45535058-45550058 GCF_019703515.2 Myxocyprinus asiaticus
GAATGTTACATGTTTCTACACTTTGTATTTTCTCTTCGAATTATTTATATTAATATATGGAATATCACAAGATGAAATGCTTCGACAATAAACCCATTTTTTTCTTTCCTAAAATTACTTCATGAATAGAACTGTAAACAGAACAGCATTTTTTAATTATTTTTTATTATTGATTTTGATACTCCTGAGCATTCTTTTAATTCACATTTCTTTTGCATTCAATGCTGTACAGTTTAATACGTTTATTCTCATCAACATGCACAATAACACACGAAAAGAAACCGGAGACTCGCCGGTTACCGTCAGCAGCGCGTGACCGGTGACACAGCAGCGGGACGCGCGTGCGCGTGCGGGGATACTCGGTTCCGTTATTCTCATCACTGTGCGCGAACCGAACACACGATCACGCGAACACACACCCGGTAACGGCGGCGGAGTCGTGATTAATCAGCGCGATGAGTGGCGGAGTGTACGGCGGAGGTGAGACGAGCGATCACACATCACCATGACAACCGCATCCAGCATCCCGCCCTCACGAGAAAATACTGTGCGGGTACCATGTTCATACAGAGCATGCTATTATTCATGTACGGTATTTACTCCATTATACACTATGTGCAAAATCACGGGACGCTTAATAGTGCAAACACAAAACTGCTGGAAGTGTGAGACACAACATGAAAACATTAATGATCACATCATATAATCAAACACTTTCTCTCTCTGTCTCTCTGGCACAGATGAAGTAGGTGCTTTAGTGTTTGATATCGGTTCTTTCTCCACCAGAGCAGGATATGCTGGAGAGGACTGCCCGAAGGTAAAGATCAATTGAACATTTTGAAATATACCATCTGTGGTGCTTTTCACAACATTTCTCACATTCTTTCACATGCAGCAGCTTTATAATTCCTTACCAAACAAACCACCTCCTCAGGCTCAAATAACATTTCTTTTTGTTAGAACAGTTAATGAAGTGAGGACATCAAAATACAGAGTCTTCTTCAGTTGATGAAGGGAATATTCCGGGTTTAGTTCAACTTAAAGAGACAGTTCACCAAAAATGAAAACTCTCTCATCATTTACTCACCCTCTTGTCATCCCAGATGTGTATGACTTTCTTTCTTCTGCAGAACACAAATGAAGATTTTTAGAAGAATATTTCAGCTCTGTAGGTTCATACAATTCAAGTGAATGGTGACCTGAACTTTGAAGCTCCAAAAAGCACTTAAAGGCAGCATAAAAGACTCCAGTGTTTTAATCCATGTCTTCAGAAGTGATATGATAGGTGTGGTGAGAAACAGACCAGTAGGTGGCGATATGCATGACGAATACATATCGCCAAGAACAAAAGAAGAAGAATGTGGGAGTGAAAGTGGAGATTTAAAAATTTCATAGCACTTTTTTGCTGTTTAGGCAGATTTCCCCACCTCTATTGGAGTGCACACCGAGGAGGAGGAGGGGCAAGTAGACATGGGGGCGGAGCAAGAGCACAGCAGTGGGCGGAGCTACTACATAGACACCACAGCGCTGCATGTGCCACGAGCGGGTGTAGAGCTCATCTCTCCACTCAAGAACGGCATGAGTATGACACAAACACACACTCATTCACACGCAATACACACGTACTACCTGCAGTAAGTAAAACTCTCTTAATTTCTCTCTATTAGTTGAAGACTGGAATGCTTTTCAAGCCATAATCGACCACATCTACAGCAAACACATCAAATCTGAACCTAGTTTACACCCGGTGCTCATGTCTGAAGCTCCAGTGAGTACATTTGCACATTATATTCTGCCATATATCTATAGATTTGTGCAGCATGCAGTCTTTTTCAGCTGTTTCACTCAGATGCTGATGTTGTGGATTTTTCTCTATGAACAGTGGAACTCACGGGCGAAGAGGGAGAAGTTAACTGAACTGATTTTTGAGCATTACAACATTCCTGCATTCTTCCTGTGCAAGACTGCGGTGCTCACCGCGTATCCAATCAAAAACCACCGCACAGGAACAGCAGCCAACCAAAAGACATGCTTTTCAGAAACTTCCCTCACTTCTTAAGATCAGTTTTCACACTGTCTTTTGACAAAAATGTCCTTTAAATTTAGTCAGTATTACATCATGTCATACTTATTCATTTTAGTAAGTTTTACTCTGACTAAAATGGCATATAATTTTAGTCGAAATTCAGTAAGCAATTTGAGTTAACAACAATGTGCAAAATTATGTTCAAGCCAAATCTACACCCTTGCGTCTAACCCTTTGTCAACAAACATTATCATCAGTCATTTTGTTGATGGGATTAACATGATACACCAGTGCAGGTTTGATAGGCTGATGATTGTTATGAGTTACATGGCCTTAACCTGATTGGCTGCAGCTTTGCTAATGGGCGTGCCACTGGACTCGTCCTGGACAGTGGAGCGACACACACGACTGCCATCCCAGTGCATGATGGGTACGTCCTGCAGCAAGGTAAATGGAAGAGAGTGGAATACAAGTAGCTATCAACATGGAGAACAGTGCTACAATAACTGCAAGTGCGTCTGCTTTGTGCAGATGTAGTTGATTAAACTGTTAAATGTCTTGTGGTTGAGGTGTAGTTAAATATGTGACTTGTTTTTCTTGTGTTGAGGGATTGTGAAGTCTCCTCTGGCAGGTGATTTCATTACCATGCAGTGCCGCGAGTTATTTCAGGAGATAAACATCGAAACTGTTCCTCCGTACATGATCGCCTCAAAGGTTCCAATGTTCTCCTGATGCTCTCTGCTTGGTTCTCCTCTCAGTTCTCCTACATCTCTCTCAGTTCTTTCTCTGAGTCTCTCTGTGTTTTTCAGGAGCCTGTGCGGGAGGGCGCTCCTCCAGTCTGGACCAAGAAAGACAAACTCCCTCCTGTCACAAAGTCCTGGCACACCTACATGTGCAATGTAAGACACAAATAACTCTGAAAACACAGTATATACACCATACTATAAAACCAAATTAATTTAAAGTGAAATGTAAAGTAAAATTAAAGTAAATGTAACCTTTCAGGAGGTTGTTCAGGATTTTCAGGCGTCTGTGCTGCAGGTGTCTGACTCTCCGTACGATGAACAGTGAGTGGAACATGCACACATTATCTCACACACACACACACACACATATAGTCTCTGATATGTGTGTGTGTGTGTGTGTGTGTGTGTGTGTGTGTGTGTGTGTGTGTATGCGTGCATGTGTTCAGAGTGGCAGCGCAGATGCCGACGCTTCATTACGAGATGCCGAACGGCTACAGCACAGATTATGGAGCAGAGAGACTGCGGATTCCAGAGGGCCTGTTCGATCCCTCCAATGTGAAGGTATCACAGGACAATCTTGAACAGGAATACACAGAGAGAATTCTAGAACACTGTTTTAGCATCCAAAGAGTATTTTACTACAGTGGTGGAACAACAGAAAGTGCTCTAGAACACCACGTGAGCTGCTTAGAGTGCTCTAGAACCCTGGTGTGGCAAAAAGGTCTAATGCTTATTGGAAAGGAGGAGGCAGGAACCGGGTGAACAATCACGAAGGCTTTTAATCACACACACACATCTGCGTACATCTCTCTCTCGAACTGGCTTCTCCAGCTCCTCCTTATCCCCCTCCCAGCTGATTGGGGTAACTCAGTGCCAGACGTCCATCCTTATGGCCTGGCCACGCCCTCCTCCTCGTCACACCTGGTTTAGCACCAGAGTGCTCTAGAACACTGGTTTAGCACCAGAGTGCTCTAGAACACTGGTTTAGCACCAGAGTGCTCTACAACACTGCCCGGGGAGCTAAGCGTGTTCTAGAACACCGACTGAGCAAATAAGACTGTTCTACAACACTGATTAAGCAGCTAAGAATGTTCTAGAACACTGCTCAAGCAGCTAAGCGTGTTCTAGAACACTGATTGAGCAACTAAGACTGTTCTACAACACTGATTAACAGCTAAGAATGTTCTAGAACACTGATCAAGCAGCCAAGAATGCTGTAGAACACTGCTCTAGCAGATAAGACTGTTCTAGAACACTGCTCCAGCAGCTAAGAGTGTTGTAGAACACTGATCGAGCAGCTAAGCGTGTTCTAGAACACTGATTGAGCAGCTAAGACTGTTCTACATCACTGATCGAGCAGCCAAGACTGTTCTAGAACCCTGATCGAGCAGCTAAGCGTGTTCTAGAACACTGATTGAGCAACTAAGACTGTTCTAGAACACTGATTGAGCAACTAAGACTGTTCTACAACACTGATTGAGTAGCCAAGACTGTTCTAGAACACTGATCAAGCAGCTAATGCTGTAGAACACTGCTCTAGCAGCTAAGACTGTTCTACAACACTGCTCCAGCAGCTAAGAGTGTTCTAGAACACTGATCAAGCAGCTAAGACTGTTCTAGAACCCTGATCGAGCAGCTAAGACTGTTCTACAACACTGATTAAGCAGCAAAGAATGTTCTAGAACACTGCTCGAGCAGTCAAGGGTGCTCTAGAATGCTTATTGAGCAGCTTAAGAGTGTTCTAGAACACTGCTCGAGCAGCTATGAATGTTCTAGAACACTGATCAAGCAGATAAGAGTGTTCTAGAACACTGATCAAGCAGCTAAGAATAATGTAGAGCACTGCTTGAGCAGCTAAGTGTGCTTTAGAATACTGATTGAGCCACTAGGAATGCTCTAGAACAGGGGTCCCCAAACTATGGCCCGCGGGCCGAATACAGCCTTCCGAAATGTTTTCACTGGCCTGCGGAACCACGCCTGTCACACGTTTTCACCATCCCACTCTGGAAGCATGAGACTGCTTTGATTTGTTGTCATCTTCCCGATGTTTGTTTTCACCTTAAGGAGATTCCTTCATAAGGCAGTCACATGTGGCTTTTCTGCTTTAACCCTATTCTGAGGAACATCATTGTTCTACAGCTCAGTAGGGTTCTTGTTTGATGTTGAAGACATCTTAAAGTCTCAATTGGATTATACTTTGGATGTTGTACATACACGTTGAACTCACCTCTCTGAATCTCATGTTTCCCACTCTGGATTACTGTACCTACAGACTAAATCTTCTTATCTGGATTTCCAACTGGATTTTCCCACTGCTTCATTACCCAACCCTGCATGTTCATAAAACTCTATGGTCTGGTGAGAGATTGACTGCTGCTAGATTACCATTAATTCATACCTGTTGATTTAGAAAGAACTCTGAAACTGCATAGTCTAAGAGATACACCAGCAATGTTTAAGTGATTGATGTTTGTATATATGCTTTATTGTTCACCCTGTTCATTCTTGTAAATACACAAAAAGTTAAATCTTGAATTGGAGAATTCCCCTAATTTATTTATGTGACCTTGCTTAAGGATTTCTTTAGCCAGTGTTACATAATTTTGGTGCCCGAACAGGGACCAGAGTTTTTTCAATTTCAATTTCAATATCAAATTTTTTTTTGGGAACAGATAGACTGAGCCATTGTTATTTTCTCATTTATTGTGGCTATTTACCTGTTAGTTGCTTGCCTTGTCTCGATTAATAATGGGCTACCCAGAAAGAAGGCAGGATCTATACTAAAATTTACCAATTCTCTTATTTTCTGGGTTGAGCCATGGCCGCGTCTCATGCACGAGACCAAGATGAGCCCATGTCAAGCCTGGATCCTGACTTCACTGTTGGACCCTTCATAACTTGACAAGAACTGATACAAGAGATAATTCAGCCATTCAGCAGCTTGTATCTAGAGACAGAAGACAGAAATACAGGAGGAGGCCTTCGACCTTGCTCTTTTACCACCATCTCCACCACCAAAGCCTTATCAGCATTATGATTGCAGCAAAAGTAACCCAACTAAGCCTCAGGATGGATAAACTGGAAAAAGACAACATGGAGTACATCAAGGGAATGGAAAGTAACATACAGAACCACATTCAAAACAAAATGACCACCTTGGTGCTTTAGAGGTCCAAGTCCAAGAGCTAGTAGAGCAGCAATGGAATCAAAAGCAGGTATATGATCAACTAATTGAACTTGAGGACAAACTCACCAGTGTCATCAAGAGGGAGTGCAGCACTCTGAAGCAGATTGAGGGTCGCATGCAAGAGATGGGTAAAGCCACAATGGATTGCCTCCAGAGGATCATTGATCCTTTCTGCATTAAACGCCACCTCTACACCTGTTGCCAGCTTGACTACACCATTACCAGTCACCCAAGTAAGTCCAACACCTTATAATTATGGAGCAGCAGATAAACTGGAATTTCCCAAGTTTGGTAGTTTAGAAGTTGAAGATCCCATCAGCTACCTGGAAGAATGTGCAGAATATCTAGCTGTATGACCCATGACTGATAATGAAATCATAGCTACTCTCCCATCAGTACTGACGGGTATAGCCAAAGACTGGTGGATCACAGAGAAAATGCACGTCAAGACATGGAGTCAATTCAGGGCCATCTTTCTACGATCCTTCTTACCAGATTACTATGAATTGGAAGCTGAGAAGAAAAGTAAGAGAGCGAAAACAAGGAGTTGATGAGAGCATACGGACGTTTGCATTCCATTATTGAGCTTTGTGTCTGAGGTTGAAACCGACGATGGCAGAGAAAGACATACTTCAAGCCACATTGAGGAACTGCAGTCCCCGTCTTGCCAGTATCTTCAGAGGGACAGTGAAATCCTTTGATGACCTAGTGCAAGTGGGAAATCTTTGTTCGAGTGAGACATTTCAGAAGAAAGAGCATTCTGGAAGCAATGGCACGCTGAGCAGGTCTGCAGACGAGGGGCACTGGATAAGCCTAATCGAGGTGGACCAAGAAGCCATAACATCACCGAACTCTCAGAAGGTAATATGAAACTTCTAACCTTGTCTGTAGATTTACGGAACCAATCATGTGAGATTATAATGGACACTGGCAGCACCTATTCTCTGATCCAAGAGTCACTGTGGAAGAAGGCGTAAAGCTGATAAGGAGTCTTGGCTGTCCATCCGAGGACAGACATTTGCTCTTACCAACGGCCATGTTTAGAATGTGTTGGGTAAGATAATCTGGAACTGTACATTGCATGGACGTACCTATCCATTACAACTGTTCATCATGAGAGATCAGGATCATTCATTTCCACTCGTCTTGGGCCTGGAATTCCTCATGTCAGTTGGAATTAAATTAGACAGTTCCACATATTCCTTACCTGGACAAGATGACACACCGTACCCTTTATGTTGCCACCAAGCCATTAAGGAATGCTCTAGAATGCTGATCGAGCAGCTAAGACTGTTCTAGAACACTGATCGAGCAGCTAAGTTTGCTCAGGAATGCTGATCGAGCCACTAGGAATGCTCTAGAATGCTGATCGTGCAGCTAAGATTGTTCTACAATATTGATCGAGCAGCTAAGAGTGTTCTAGAACACTAGTTTAGCACCAGAGTGCTATAGAACACTGATTGAGCAGCTAGGGTGATCTAGAACACTGACTGAGCAGCTAGAGTGATCTAGAACGCTGATTGAGCAGCCAAAAATGCTGTATAACACCACTCTAGCAGCTAAGAGTGTTCTAGAACACTGCTCCAGCAGCTAAGAGTGTTCTAGAACAGTGATCGAGCGGCTAGAGTGATCTAGAATGCTGATCGAGCAGCTAAGATTGTTCTAGAACACTGATCGAGCAGCTAAGGGTGTTCTAGAACACTAGTTTAGCACCAGAGTGCTATAGAACACAGACTGAGCGGCTAGAGTGCTATAGAACACTGATTGAGCAGCTAGAGTGATCTAGAACACTGATCGAGCCACTAGGAATACTCTAGAATGCTGATCGAGCAGCTAAGATTGTTCTAGAACACTGATTGAGCAGCTAAGACTATCCTAGAATGCTGATCGAGCAGCTAAGATTTTTCTAAAACACTGATCAAGCAGCTAAGAGTATTATAGAACACTTGTTTAGCACCAGAGTGCTATAGAACACTGATTGAGCAGCTAGAGTGATCTAGAACACTGATTGAGCAACTAAGAGTGCTTTAGAACACTGATTGAGCTGCTAGGAATGCTCTAGAATGCTGATCGAGCAGTTAAGAGTGCTCTAGAACACTAATTTAGCACCAGAGACTGTTCTTGAACAAAGTTCTAGCACCCATGGCCATGAGTATTGTAGAACACTGGTCTAAAAGTTGAGAGTGCACTACAATACTGGTCCTTAGAGTATTCTAAAACAGTGTAGTAGCACCTGAAAGTGTTCAAGAGCAGTGTTGTGGCACTTGAAAGAACTCTGGCCTAGCAATGAGAGTGCGCTCTCATGAAAACATGTCTGTTTCAGTGGTTCCTTTTAATTGTTTATATTTAAATGCCCGGATGTTTTTGTTGTCTCTATGTATTTTTCCTCTAGATGAACAGTGGTATCATGCCTGAAATGTACTAACTGGTTTGTTGTTGTCAGGGTCTGTCTGGTAACACCATGCTGGGGGTCGGACACGTAGTCACTACCAGCATCGGCATGTGTGACATCGACATCAGACCGGTGAGAGTCTCAGATTGTGTGTGTGTGTGTGTGTGCGTGCGAGTGTGTGCGAGAGATATATACATTTACATTCATTTAGCAGATGTTTTTATTCAAATTGACTTACAAAATGAGGAAAGACACAACTGTTCTGTATGCCATCATCAGAGCCTTGAACTTGATACGTGCAGCAACTGGCAGGCAGTGTAGAGAGACAAGGAGATATGTAGATGAATAGGTGATACATTGTGTGTATGTTCAGCAGTTATGGAGCCATGTGATGATTAATAGAAGATAAACCTGTGTATACGTGTGTGTGTTTAGGGTCTGTATGGTAGTGTGATTGTGACGGGGGGAAACACACTCCTGCAGGGGTTCACAGAGAGACTGAACAGAGAACTGTCTCAGAAAGCACCACCGGTGGGTTACTGACCTCAGTCTGATCTCAATCTGATGTCTGTCTGATCTCAGTGATCTGATCTTATCCTCCTGCTGTGTTTGTAGAGTATGCGACTGAAGCTCATCGCCTGTAACAGCTCTATAGAGAGGAGATTCAGTTCCTGGATTGGAGGATCAATTCTAGCATCACTGGTGAGATCAGACACAACTAATCAACATGTCTACACATATACTCTGTTCAGAATCAAATACTAACGTGATACGACACAGTATATTCTGCATACTCCCTTTGAAACAGAAAGCATTAGAATCCTACAACAAGATTTATGTCAGCGGCTATGTAGGTGTTAAAGGTTTCAAAGTAGCATGTTTCACTGATGTCACATGACTTATCATGTTGCATTCAGCGAGTGGCGTCCACTTATCATCTTGGAAATAAAGAGTTATGTTGCATTTTATTAGTATACTATTCCAAACACACTGTAGCCCAGAACCATAACACATCACCAGACCACTTTCAGACAGAATTGATCTTTGCAAAAGCTCAACCAGTCAGTCAGTTAGAAACTGTCAATTTTAGAAATCTAGATTCAGGTACAGTTCATTTGTTCAGTCTGGTTGTGGAAGTACACTGACTCGATATAATGTATAACCCTCCACAGGGCACCTTCCAACAGATGTGGATCTCAAAGCAGGAGTATGACGAGGGAGGAAAACAGAGTGTGGAGAGAAAATGTCCCTGATACACAAACACACACATGCATGTGAATATTACTGCTGTACAGTTTACAGTACTGTTTCAGACACATGATTATCTGATAGACGTCCTCATAAACACAATAAACTGCAGCTCATGTCACTGTCGTTGTCTTGATTTCTCAGCGAGTTCACACCTCACCCTCTGGTGCAAGAACTGAACTTCAAATCTTCTCTAACTTCTGCTTTAACAGAAACTTTTCCTCTCAAATGATTTTTCACATTTGATATTTGTTAAAATGATACAGTGCTTTATATGACGTTGAGTCTGAAGTTCAGTGGGTGATTCTCACAGGAACATGTCCTGGTCACATTTCACCCCTAAAACCAAAGAAAGAAAGAAGAAATGACATTTTGCATGAAGAAAATTAAGCTTAGATTAACTATGATTTTTTTGCAGTATGACATTATTTTTAGTGGCAATTAAGCTCTGCTCCCTCAAACATATCTTCTTATTTCTCTCTTCTGATTTTGATTCTTGACAGGTTTCAAGAGATTCACTATTGTGAAAGTCAAAGTGATTTCATACTAATCAATATTCACTACCACAGACTATTAATACACCAGGGGCCATATACTTCTCTCTTGCATTAAAGTACAGTGATGGTTCAGTGATTCTCACACATGAATGATGTGTATAACATGATTAAAGCACCATGGTACTCTCTTGGTAATGTTAAAAAACAATAAAACAGGGGTCTGGGTAGATCAGCGAGTATTGACGCTGACTACCACCCCTTGAGTTGTGAGTTTGAATCCAGGG
This sequence comes from Myxocyprinus asiaticus, assembly GCF_019703515.2. Lineage (NCBI taxonomy): Eukaryota > Metazoa > Chordata > Actinopteri > Cypriniformes > Catostomidae > Myxocyprinus > Myxocyprinus asiaticus. The sequence goes on from NC_059371.1 coordinate 45,545,439, forward strand.
TGTGCTGAGTGACTCCAGCCAGGTCTCCTAAGCAACCAAATTGGCCCAGTTGCTAGGGAGCGTAGAGTCACATGGGGTAACCTCCTTGTGGTCGCTATAATGTGGTTCGCTCTCGGTGGGGCACGTGGTGAGTTGTGTGTGGATGCTGTGGAGAATAGCGTGAAGCCTTTACACGCGCTGCATCTCCGTGGTAACGCGCTCAACAAGTCACGTGATAAGTTGCGTGGATTGACGGTCTCAGACGTGGAGGCAACTGAGATTCGTCCTCCACCACCTGGATTGAGGTGAGTCACGACACCACCATGAGGACTTAGAGCACATTGGGAATTCATTGGGGAGACCCCATGGTATTACCATGGTAGGGTACAACGGGGTAAAAGGATCCTTTGATTTTATTTTCTCCCAAAACACTACCCACAGAACTTTCCTAAACACCTGTTTGTCACTAAACACTGGAAAAATATCCTGTTCCATGAGATCAGTGTGTGTGGTGTCCAAACTTTGATTTTGCAGCAATTTGATTTAATTTTTATTATTTTTTAAAATGTTGCAAATTTGCACAAATTTGAGACAAAATACTTATTTGTAATTTTCAGTTTTAAGGTCATTAAATAAATAAAAATGTAATAACTGTCCAATAGTTGAAAGGAGAGTATTCGGGGCAAAAGGCCCCCTGTTGCAGGTGCTAAAGGCCCCTATTAAACACATTGTTTTTCTTCAGTGGGGCGAATAGATTTCTTATGAAAAATATGTTCAAAATGGGCTCACATTGACTGAACTAATCATAATAGAGATTCATTTTCTTATAGAATACTTAAGATGTAATAAAATGTCAAATGTGATTAAAATAAACAAGAAATGATTAGTTATTTTGAGTAAACATCATCTCAATTTGTTACTCTTGCTGTCTTTTATGCGTATAACTATCACCCCGGTCTCTACACTATATCATTATAAACCCCCTGGGGGATGTGAAAGGCCCTCTCCACACCTTGATACATTTTGTGACCAGAAAAAAAAATCTACATTTCCTTTAGGGGTGCCCTGTTGTACCCCTGTGGGTACTTTTTGTAAAGGCTGCCAGATATTAATTCACCCTAACAAATATAATCATCCTCAAGTTCCTGCCAAAGTTGCTGTTTCTATGGTTACTGGTATAAAATCATAATACATTCATAGAGATCTCCTTCAGACAACATTGTTTTCAACTGTTCATGACCATTTAAGAAGCTTTCACATTGTCATTATATTTTCTTTCTTTATGACAGTGGTGGACTTTTGGCAGAAGCTATGGGCACATTTATAAAGACAGGAATACGTCATTGTTGACGGTGCACACGTCACCCTCGCTGATGACCTTGACGTGACGTCGGTGCTGATGTCATGGAAGAGTCGCGGGAGCGCGCACGGGAGATAAGTGATGCTTAAGAATACGGGATGAACCGAACACACCGAATCACCGAGTCACCGCACACACACTCACGGTAAGACCGTTTCAATGTTTATCACCCGTCAAATTAAATGAGCACATTTTCTAACAGTGATTTGATACTCAAATAGCATTATAGGTTAATATCATACTATTATGTGTTAATATTATTTATGCATTAAGCCATATATTGTAGATCATTTTATTATATTATTACTGTTTTTTATATCTGTAAATGTACTGCTAATAAGAAGCTCTAAATAAGAACTGTACTGTGCAGAGAACTTGTTAATCTGTGTAAATGACAATAATTGTATAATATATAGCATTATTTCTTATAATAGCCTATTATATGGGCAATTGTGACAGAACTGGGGGTTTTTTTTAATCAAGATTTTTGGTTCAAATATGAATAATAATGTATTGATGAATGTGTATTTCTTAAAGGTGCTGTAAATGGTCACCATTTATTTTAAGTTTGTTCCTCTTTACTAGGGCATTTTAAATGATCCTGCGGTGTGATAAATTAATTCTCTTAATATGAGCTCAAAAGGGGCACGTTTAAGTAGTTCATTAACAAAATGCTGTTTAAAGTAGTTTTAGATGGAGTATGACATGTCTACATGTTTTAATATTCATGAGTTGTTTTGTGTCTCTTAACAGGAACAGGTTGTTCTTGTTCTCTCTCCTGATTGGTGGAGATTGCTGTAATCTGATTGGATGGGTCTTACACTGTGCTGCTGGCTGAGTGACGGCCATTATAAAACCGCAAATAAACCTTCATCAGCTCAATCAGCTTTCTATCCGTTCTCTGTAGCCCCACCCATTCGTCTCGCTGTGCTTTTAGACACGCCCCCCGTTGCCCCTGGACACCCCCGATCACAGTGGAGCTCGACTCACCTGTCGGACAATCTGAGGGTGTGTCCGTCGGGTGGGTGTGTCTCTCGAGCCCGTGTGGAGCAGAGCAGCGATGCGGTTCGAGCGGTGGTGGGCGTCACAAACGGCATGCACATATGGGAGATGCTGTGGGAGGAGCAACAGAGAGGAAGCCACGCCCTCCTGGGCGTGTCCTCACACAAATGCCCCCTGCAGGCATCTGGCTACACCGTGCTTATCGGCAGCGACACGTGTTCCTGGGGCTGGGAGCTCTCGACCAATCAGCTCTGGCATGACGGGAAGGAGGCGGGGCAGTACCCTGAGGGCGGAGCCACAGAAGTCTTAAAGGTGCCGGATCGCATATTGTTGGTTGTGGATGCGGATGCGGGAACGCTGGGATATGTCGTGGATGACCGCTATATGGGAGTGGCCTTTACAGACCTCCCCAAAGGGGCGGAGCTCTTCCCAGCGGTTAGCTGCGTTTGGGGAGGAGCTAAAATCTGCATACGCTACCTCTGTGGCATGACACGTGAGTGTGACATCACAGATCATTTAGACATGACATCACAATGACCTAATGCTTGACAGGGCATTATAACGAACCGTATGTGCACGGATGATACTGTAGGGTAATTTCTACAGTTTGGTGTATTTTTTGTCATCTCTCTGTATGACTGTATTGAAACCGAAAACTGTCTGTGTTTCTCAGGTGACCCACCTGATCTGCAGTCTTTGAGTCGATTATCTGCTCGTCAGACCCTCCGACTGGACACAACTCACACTGGGAATATGTCATTCCCACCTGCACTACAGCGCCTCCTGTTGGGCACAAATTGATCAACAGCATGATTGAATCTATTATTATTCATTATTCATTTATCATTAAATTATTGCATATATTAATATAATTGTATTTAGTATATTTTGTGTGTTCATACAGAGTATATACTGTATGTATGGAAGCATCTGAATGACAAATGTCTTTGAAAGAACACACACTGAATTGCACTACATGAAAAATAAAAACATCGCATTAACAGTGCTTGCATTTTTGAGGGAAGCAATTTAATATGGTTGTATATTTAAGCTGTCAATATTTAGACTGAAAATATTCCGTTATTTTATTTTGATTTTATCTTTATTATTCGACAGGTAATATTCAGTCCTTTATATTTCGCTTTGTAAATTCGCTTCTAAAGTTTCAGTGGTTAAAATTCGGTCAGAAGTTCAACTTTGTACAATCTGGAATTGCAGGAAAAGCAGTAGAGTGCCGATGCACAATCTTCACTTGCTGCTACAAGCTTCACCACTAGGTGGTGCAATCGAGTGTTTGAAATTGCATCATATGCATGTTAGTTCCCTTTAAGTACATTCTGAATTCAGGCCTCAAAGTCTTCAATTCTTAATAATGTAATATAAGTAAGGTTGACTTTACTGCCTCTGATTAACACAAATCCCCACCTGGGTCTAGTAATACAAAATCATTAGAGCATTATCCATTTCAAACATCAAGAACATCTGAAGATTTGATGCTTTTCTTGAAGCAAAATGTACAAACTCACAGATGATTGTGTCTCCTGACTGCATTTATTCACATCAGACAGATATCATAAATAAAAACCCACACACACATCTTACAGACACAACTCATGTTGTTTTCAGACTTCAGTGCTTCACTTATAATTCACTAACATTCCCATTTCAGCTTCAACAACAATTATGACATCTATGAATATAAATAATGCAAGAGAGTTTGACAAAATAGAACCTGAGTAACTATAAAAGCATGGTAATACCAGGGTATTTCTTTTACCATTTTTGTGAGAGCAAACCTGTTCGCAAACGTTCAGAGATGTGGCTCAGCTTGTGTGCATGTGTGTATAGTTTGTATGTGGCAGATACACAAATGTGTGTTGCGGTAACGCTGACTTCTGGCTCATGTAGGAGAGGACAGAAGGACACCTATCAAAGACTGTCTGTCTCCCATCTGTCTGTCTCTCTCCACCTGTTATTGAAGAGTTACATGACATCAGCCCGTGAGTCACACATGAGGTCAGAGGTCACAGTGTCACCTGAGCTGCCGCTTTCTCTGACACTCCAGGAACTTTAGCCTCCGATCCGTCGGGATCTCATCTAGACTGATCCCGTGATTACTGGACCTGAAAGAGACACAGAAAAAGGAAAATAAGTACAGAAGCCTGTCCAGTGATACACTTACAATGGAAGTCAATATTTGGAGGTTCAAAAGCAGAAATGTGACGCTTATGATTTCATAAAGCACTTACATTGATTCTTCTGTTAAAACTCATGTATTA